>NW_020174703.1:3069144-3140341 GCF_003031525.2 Neophocaena asiaeorientalis asiaeorientalis
AAAAAAAAAAAAAGATATATATTCTCTTTCCTGAGATCAGATTTGTGGTTACCAAAGTCAGGGAGTGGGAGGAGGGGGGATAGCATGAAGGCAGTCAAAAGCTACAAACTTCCAGTTATAAGATAGATAAGTATGATAGATGTTTACTAAATTTATTGTGATAATCACTTCTTGGTGTATGCAAGTCAAATCATATGCTGTACATGTTAAACTTATACAGTGCTGTCTGTAAATATCTTTATAAAACTGGGAGAAAAAGAAAAACATACCTTTTTCTTTCCCAAATTGTCTTCCTATGTTTCATGCCTCATATATTTATATTAATTCAGTAAAACCAACTTCCTCAGATACATTACTGGGAAAAAATTCACTAACAGATTTCCATTTGAGGAGAGAGTGAGACAGTAGGCAATTGTGAAGAATGAAGCATTGTAGGACAAAAAATGTAGACATACATAGAGAACACATGTTGGAGCTGAAGACATCAAAAATGGTCCAAGTTCTGGAAGCCTGAGAGAGGAACAGTGAGATATAGAGAGGAGCAGCAGGTTATACAGAGAAATTAGAAAAGAAAAAATGGCTACAAAGGTAACTATCGCTCTTTCAAAAGAAATTGCCTGCAATAATCTTAGGCAAAGAGCAGAGAAGTCTTTCTTCCTTCTACTTCCTAATGCATATAATCCTGTGTTCACAGAATCCGAACTTAGAACAAATATAGTTTACATATGTTTTTTCTTTAATAAATCTTACATCTGACCCTCACTTTTTAAAAATTGAGGTATAATTTTCATACAGTAAAATTAATTCTTTTTAATTTTATAGTTTTTATGAGTCTTGACAAATGTATGTTTTTGTATCATCACTACCCCAGTTAAGATACGGAACATTGTATGAATTTACACAATTTCCCTCATGCTCCTTGCCGTCAGCCTCCTAACCAACCCCAGTCTTGACAACCAATATTCTGATTTTTGTCTCCGTGGTTTTGCCTTTTCCAGAATGTCATGCAAATAGACATATAGTGTATAGCCTCTTAAGTCTGGCTGTAATGCCTTTGCAATTCATCCAGGTTGTTGCATGTATCAGAAGTTTGTTTCTTTTTATTGCTGAGTAATATTCTATTGAATGAATTTCCTACGATTTGTTTATTCATTCACCAGTTAATTAAAATTTGGTATTTTCCCCCAATATTGGTCAATTTTGGATAATATTATTCATAATATGAACAGTGAAACTTTCAAATACAGTGCTTGTCCATAAGTTCTCAATTCACTTGGGTAAATACCTAGAAGTGAAGTTGCTGGATCATATGGTAAGTGATGTCCTATGAGCATTGTGACAGCAAATCATAATCTTTCTCAAGACTATCTTGAAGAAACCCTCACATTTTATTAATTAAATCTGCCATCTTATTATAATATATTCTACCCATTCTCCCTTTTTTATTATAAAAATCCATATCACATTATAGATAGCTATTAAGGTTTCTAATATTTTTCTTTTCTTTTTTATCAGGGAGGATGGGTCTTCAATCCTGTTTTTGCTTTTTTACCTTGCATAATCCACTTTAACCAATCAGTTGTAATCTCTTTAATGCCCCTGTATTCTTTGCTTCAAAGTCTGCAACCAGGGATAGTTAGGGAGTTTGGGATTGACATGTACACAATGCTATATTTAAAATGGATAACCAACAAGGACCTACTGTATAGCACAGGGAACTCTGCTCAATATTGTGTAACAACCTAATTGGGAAAATAATTTGAAGAAGAATTGATACACGTATATGTATAACTGAATCACTTTGTTGTATAACTGAAACTAACACAACATTGTTAATCAACTATACTCCAATATAAAATAAAAAGTTAAAAAGAATTATCCCTCTAGTAATTACAGGGATGATATGGTGGTCCCAGATTGTCAAGGATCCAGGCTCCTTTTCTAATCACTCTCCCATCCTCGTAACTCCCATCTGAAGGTCCAAAATTGCTGTTTCAGCTCCTACCATCACATCCCCCTTCCATTAATTAGTAAGAGAAAAAGGAAGAAAAGTCCACAGGGCATATGCCTTTGTTTTGCAAGCATGACCCAATTTGCATTCATCAGATCTGTTCACGTTTCTTAGGCCAAAACCTACTCACACAGCTATATATACAGCTTCAAAGGAAGCTGGGAAATGTAGTTTTTAGCTAGGACACAAAATGTCTATCTTATATTTTTAATTACTATTGAAAAATAGAAGAATAGTAGAGGGATAACCAGTGATCTCTGCAATGTATCATCCAGATGTACAAACAAAATACTTAGAAATCATCTTTAAAATTTCTCTTTCTCTTCCTTGGAGACTGAAGCCATCACAAAATCTTGTAGGTTTTACCACCTAAACTTTACTTGTCTTTTCAGCTTCAACACCCATTCTAGTCCAATCTTCCAATGACTCCTGCCTGGACCCATAAAATATCCTCATAATTTATTTCCCTGAACATAGCACTCTATATCAGTTCTCTATAATCAGTTCTATATAATCAGTTCTCTATTTTTGGCCTCTCTATAATCAGTTCTCTATTTTTTTTTAGGGAGGATTATCTTTAAAAAATTGGGATATGTTCATTATCAGTTGATACTAAGTTTTTTTTTGATAAGATAAGATGTATAGGGTACATTTTCACCTTCCCCTAGGGTACAAACTGTGTTTGTTTTGTTTATTACATTTCCAGTGCCTATTATGAAGTAAATATACCCCCAAAAATTACTGAATGAATTTAATAAATAAAATTATCCAATGAATAACCTAATTTTTACTTTGGGTACAGGGAAGAACAATGTATTCACGCAATAATTCTGGGAAGAGTGGGTAATACAGTATGTGAAAGCGACTCAAAGGTACCAATGGAAATGAATATGAGGTTGCCTCTATGAAGTTCTCATTCCAGAAACAAATATTTGGTTAAGTGAGTCAAGTTTATAGACTAGAGTAAATTCTTAGAGAAAGTACAGTTATTAGTCATTGCCTTTCACAAACTTCAGTGGTATGGCAACTTCCTTGATAAAAGTTTACATGCTTTCTTGCACTATTTGATCAATTGAAAAGACTTGTTTGTAAACTTCAGTATTTCTGAAATGAATTTGTGGCAAGTATACTTTTCACATTTAAGAATTGAATTACAAATTGAATCTTTTTGAGAGCCATATGTCAAGACATGATATCTTTGATTAAAGAAGAGTTAAGTTACAAACATCTACAGTTAATCACCCTATGGTCTTATCTGATTTTCTAAAAATTTACAGTACCAACAGAACTACTATCCTTTGTTTAATGCACTGATAAACTTTTTAAACTTAATTTTTGAACAATCATAATTTTGTGTTTGTATATGAAAGAAAACTTTTACATACATTCTTTTCTATGCTAAGAATAGAAAATAAAATACTATGAAAATGACAATGTAGAATAGGATAGTATATGATTCCTTATAAAGAATACCATAAGCCAAATATTATTTCTAAAATTTTACACTTATCCTTGAAAAATAGAAATCTGATAACAAAGATTACCCTGATATTATATTGCAAATTCATTTGACTGTGTTATCCATATACTGACTTTAGTCTAAGTATTTGATTTTATGATTTTTTGGGGTCAACTTCAAAGTTTAAGACTGAGTGAATGTGCATGCATATTAAAACTTGGCAGAAGTAAATATTAGATCTTTCTAAATTTAATCTTATTTTCTTCCAAGTTATTTAAAAACAGGCTTAATTCCTCATGTGAAGAATAGTGGATTTTTTTTTTTGATTATGTAGTAACTTTTTCAGGTCACTTGAGAATCATTACTATATTTGAAAAGGTAATTTATCATTTTCATACTCAAAAAGCATTTATTAAGCAACTAATTGAGCATAATTTAGCTAGGTGAGCCCAAAGGTAGTTACATAAATAAAAATTATGAAATTAATAAATACAGGAAACTAAGAGTTAGATAAAAAATTAAATATATTAATATCAGGAAAGTATTTTACCATGATTGATCAAAGATATATCCATTAAGTTTATCAGAAGTTAAGTAACAGAGCCGGAGATTCTGGAAGCATACAGAATTGGGATGGGAATTAGATAGTAATCATAGGTGGTTTTCTCTTTGATGGAACAGTATTTATAGAAGTGATGGAGTGGACCTGGCCTTCCTTTTCAGCTTTAGTTACAATGGTAATATAATTTTACCAAGTGGACAATTATCAGAAATAATTAAAATACCTTACCAAATGAGTTAAACATCTCAGTGGACTTTTTTTTTCTTTTGGTACTTTCCTAACTATAGTACTTTTATACTGCCTATAAAATTAGTTTATATATCCTAACATTTATTTTTTACTTCTCTGAATACTGAAGCATATTTCCCATCACCGTTTCATGTAGCCTTAAAATTGATGTTGGTATAAGTTTCCATGCATTATTAAAATCTCCTTTCAATTTATTTTATATCAAAATTCCATTTTACTCATATAAAAGTTTTTAATAAAAGTGAGGAGTATTACCTGCAGACTTATCTTTGATCAGGATTTCCATTTTTGAAAGCATCAAAGGTCTGTTATATGAAATGAAAAGAATCAAAGTTCAGGACCATGACAAAGTTTTTGAGTAAAGCTAACTTCAATTTTGTGAGTAATGCTTTGACAATTATAATCACCAGATATACATATTTTTCTCTTCAAGCTAATCTACGACCCCTAATACATGCCATTGTCAGCATCATCAGCCAGTATTTATGGAGGCAGACATGTAGAGCATTGTGCAAAACAATAGCAAGTCACAGTGATATGTAATATCTTACGCAAGGTATTTACCATTTTATATATGCATTTCCCTTGTGGTTTCAGAGTTTTATAAAAATAAAGGAATGAGTCATGAAGAGAAAGCATAAAAATTGTGGCAGACACAATTGCTTGCCTACCACAAAGCATCCTTTTTTTTTCTTACCATTATAAACACAATTTTATTCAGGCAGTAATGTTCCTGTCCCCAAGGGAGGATACATTTTTGCCTAAACTAGTGCTTTCAATGAAACTTTTGAAGCAGAAAGTTCTGACTGAGCATGACTGTTTGCCATTAGCATGTTTAATATTCTTGGCCCCCACAATTCAAGTTCAGCTTTATGTCCCAGGCACAGTGACAATTTAAAAAAAAAAAGTGCTCTCAAAGGTTTCCAAATACCCCCTACGGAGTAGTATCAATCCTAGTCGAGAAACAGTCGTCTAAATTAATCATAGTAATCTTGTCCTCCTTCGCCAGTTTTTGGTCTAAGAGCAGCCATACGACCGACCTAGTTCTCACTGATGTTATGTCAAGGTAATTTTAATGGATTGCCTCTGGGAAATTTTTTACCGCCTGATAAAAGATGTAGCATTAGGAAAAAACCTTTGCCTTGTCCCTTCTACCCTTCCAGCTCTGGATACTATTGAGAGAGGATGGGATATCTGGAACATTAAACCAGTGGTCTTATTATTCTGAAGCAAAAAGCCTGACCATAAAAAACCTTCACACTGAGAATGGTGAAGCAGAAGGATAAAAATTCCTAAGCCCTTGAAGACGTTGTTTAACTGATGAAACATACTAGGAGGATATGTAACGGGTTTTATTACTTAAGGCTTAATTAGCCGAGTCATCCATTATTGCAGATTAACACCGTGGAAAACAATTTAAAAGACCTTCCCAACACATTTTTTACATTGAATCTTTTCTTTCTTAATTCATGTTTAGATTGTTTTACAAATATAATGACCCTAAGAAAAGTATTGTAGAAAGCCTGCAATAAAAGGGAAGTAAATTTAAACTATTTATTTTAATGTTTTACGAAAATAATATTTTTGTATACAGTGGGTACACCTTAAAGGACACCTTGGAGGACATTTCAGCATATATCCAGTCTAATTCCCATCATTTGATTCATTTTTTATTATAACAACCTCTTCAAATGGTACACCTTCAGCCTGAACATTTCCATGATGTAGAACTTAATAACCTCCAAGGCATCCCATTCCATTTTTGGACAGCTGTCATCATTTGAAAATGTGCCTCAGTCCATTCCAAATATGGCTCCCTATTGTTTCCCCTACATTAGTTCTGTGCTCAGAGCCCTATAGAAGAAAATCTAATCTCTCCTTTCTTGCTAACAGGTTCTAATTAGGCAAGGTTAGCAATAAGAAGACAATGGTAACCTGTGGGATAAAACTGAAATATGAGATGTCAGAGAATTCCAACCTGGCATACATAGGCCTTGCTAAATGGTCTTGTACATCTCCTGCTAAGCCTATTTGGCCTTCAACGCACTATCCATTCATTGCCCTTTTATTATCACTAAACTCAAGCTCTAAAAATGAACAACACACTGCATATGTTCAGAAATATTTTACTAGGGACCAAAAAAGTGGCAGAAGTCCATCCTTCTGTTCACGCCAAAGTGCAGTTTGTCGATTGAAAGATCTTAGTTGATGCAGTGGGAATGGGCTGGAAAAACTCATTTGGCATGCCAACATAGCTTTTATACAGTTATTTCAAATTTTTAAACTACTGACTTTTCACATTTTTAAAACATTGACTAAATCTATAATCAAAAAAATCCCAAATCCTGAGCAATATCCATATGATTTTCAGCTAAAAGGGATTCTATTGTTTTTGTTATGCTTTCTTTTGTTTCTAACAGTAGAATATTATTAGACATTCCAGAGAGATATATTATAACTCTTGTCAATTTTGGGGAAAAAATATGTCTTAAGTTTTATCACGTTTAAATTTTTGGAAAGATGTACATTGAGGAAAATTACTAATAAAAACAAATCTATTAAAACAATTACTTCCACTCCTGAAATGACTCAGTTTTCAATGACAAATAGAGGCAACTTACTCTGATGAGATTAAAATTAAAAATAGAGTGGATCTTTAACTTGGAATAATTAAAGTAGCTCTTCTAGGCTTAGAAAATAATCATTAGAAGATTATTATATATGATAAAAGCTGTCTTTGTTTTTCCTTAAAAGAACATTAACCTGTAAGTAGTAGAAGGAAACTTTTTTTGTTCACAATGCCTGCAAGTTGGGATGTGGGGAGGTGTGAAAGATGGGAGTAAATATTAACCATTACCAATATAATGTAACTATTATCTCTTATATTGGTTTATCATTACAATTAAAAACAGATCACCACATATGAAAGAAATATTTGAGAATAAACATGACCCTCAGTATGATGAGAAGAAATCTCATAAAGAAATATACAGATCTAGAATTCTATGCTAGACTTAATCAAGACAATAATCAGGAGAAGTTAATTGGTCAGATACAGAGCAGGTCAGTTTAATTGCTCTAAATTTTCTACTACACTACAAGTTTGTGCAAATAGTGTCTGTCTTATTCAGTACTTCACACGTATACCAGAATCATTATTTAACCTAAAAAACTCTGTGTCTACTGAGTGAAATGAATGAATGAATGAATAAGAAAAAATGTGCGTTGATAATGTGGATTTTAAGTTAGCAGTAAGAAGTTCTGCCTCTATATAATAGCTAGGAGCAGCTTCTACTTGACCAATTGTTCTACAGATAACAACTATAAACTCTGGATAAAATATTAAAAAAAAAAACCAAAAAAAACAACTACTTGAAAGGCTCTGGAAATCTCCCAAAAGGAGCCACATATTTGGGAGGGTTGACACCTGGAGGAAGAGAACAGCACTGGACAAGTTGCCATTTTTACAGTTTTTCTTTGAGATCAGTCCCCAGTGTGTGCCATAATAGGTGCCTAAATTGGGGGAGAAAATCCTGTGTTACTAGTATGGAGAACCAGAAGACAGAGTTTGGAGCAACCACAACAACTGGAAAATGAAGGGTGAGAAACGCCAGAAAGGAGAGAGCCACAGAAGAGGGAAGCCCTAAATTATTGTGTAAACTCTACCCTTATCTCTGGCTAATTCTGGAACTGTATATATGTGGGACATATTCTAACAGCCGTGCTAAGGCAAAAAGAACTATTCTGTGATTTCAAATGATGCCCACCAAAAAAGAGAGTTTGCAGTTCAAATTAGGTCAAGTTGTCTACTTCAAAAAATAATAATAATAATCAGTACGTTCAAAGAAACAAAACAGAATACAGAGCCTTACAGTGTATTATTCACAATGTCTGGGTTGCAATCCAAAGTTACCTGACATACAAAGAAATGGGAAAATGTAGGGACTTCCCTGGTGATCCAGTGGTTAAGAATCTGCCTTCCAATGCAGGGCACGTGGGATCAATCCCTGGTCAGGGAACTAAGATCCCACATGCCACAGGGCAACTAAGCCTGCATGCTCTAGAGCCCACGCACCACAACTAGAGAGCCCGCACTCTGTAACTACTGAGCCTGCATGCTCTAGAGCCCACACATCACAAATAGAGAGAAGCCTGCTCACCACAACGAAGAGCCCACGCACCGCTAAGAAAGGTCCTGCATGCCGCAACGTAGATCCCACATGCCACAACTAAGACCCAACACAGCCAACTAAATAAACAAATATTTTTAAAAATTTCCTTTACAAAAAATGAAATAGGAAAATGTAGCTCAAACAAGAAAAAATATGACTAATGGAGACATTCTAAAATGACCCAGATTTTGAAATTAACAGATAAGCATTTTAATGCTATTATTATAACTATGTTCAAGAAAATAAAAAGAACCCAATAGAAATTATAGGACAGAAAAATAAAATATATGAATTTGGAAATTCACTGGATGGATTTAACAGAAGATTGGAAAAGACAGAAGAGTTAGTGAACTTGAAAATAGATCAATAGATATTGTTCCAATCTGAAGAACAGAAAAATATATATATAAATTTTTAAAAGGACAGGTGCCTCAGAACCCATGGGGTGATATAAAAAGTATATTTGAATCTTGGGAGAAGAGAAAGATAATAGGACAGAAATAAATTGAAAAAATAAAGTCAAAAAAATCCTCCAAATTAGGCAAAAAACAAATTTACAGATTCAAGATTATCAACAAACTCCTAGCAGAATAAATACAAAGAAATCCAATCCTTGACACATTATAGTCAAACTATTTCCAAAAAAGTAGAAAATCTTGGAACCACTGGAGAAAATATGTTGGGCTGTAAATCAAGTGTCAGTACATTTAGGTGGATTGAAATAATGTAGCAGATATTCTCTGACTAAAGTGGAACTAAATTAAAAATCAATAGCAATGAGATACTCAGAAAAAAGTAATTATATGGAAATCATACAACACTCTTCAAGTAATCCAAAGAAGAAATATCAAGGGAATTGCAAAATATTTGGAAATGAATACAGGCATATCTTGGAGATATTGCAGGTTTGGTTTCAGACGATCACAACAAAATGAATATCACAATAAAGTGAGTCACATGAATTTTTTGGTTTTCCAGAGCAAATAAAAGTTATTTTTATACTATACTGTAGTATATTGTGTGCAGTAGCATAATGTCTAAAAAAAATGTACATGTCTTGATTAAAAAACACTTTATTGCTAAAAAATGCTAACCATCATAAGACCCTTCATCAAGTCATAATCTTTTTGCTGGTGGAGGGTCTTGCCTTGATGTTGATGGCTGCTGAGTGATTAGGGTAAGTGGTTGCTGAAGGCTGAGGTAGCTGTGGTAATTTATTAAAATAAGACAAAGATGAATTTTGCTACATCAATTGACTTTTCATTTCATGAGCAATTTCTCTAGAATATGCAATGCTGTTTGATAGCATTTTACCCACAGTAAAACTTCTTTCAGAATTGGAGTCAATCCTCTCAAACCCTGCCATGACTTTAAGAAGTAATTTTATATAATATTCTAAAGCCTTTGTTGTCATTCAACAATCCTTACAACATCTTCACCAGGAGTAGATTCTATCTCAAGAAATCACTTTCTTTGCTCATCCATAAGAAGCAACTCCTCATCCATTGAAGTTTTACCATGAGATAACAGCAGTTTGGTCTCATCTTCAGGATCCACTTTTAATTCTAGTTCTCTTGCTATTTCTACTACATCTGCAGCTAGTCCTTCCACTGAAGTCTTGGACCCCCCAATGTCATCCATGAGGGTTGAAATCAACTTCTTCCAAACACCTATTAATGTTTGATATTTTTACCTCTTCCCATGAATCGATAATGTTCTTAATGGCATCTAGATAGTAAATTCTCTTCAGAAGGTTTTCAATTTACTTTGGCCATATCCGTCAGAGTAATCACTATCTATGGAGCTATAGCCTTACGAAATATATTTCTTAAATAAAAAGACTTAAAAATTGAAATTATTCCTTGATCCATGGGCTGCAGAATAGATGTTGTGTCAGCATGGAAACAACATTAATCTTGTTGTACGTCTCTATCAGAGCTCCTAGGTGAACAGATGTATTGTCAATGAGCAGTAATATTTTGAAAGGAACCTTTTTTTTCTGGGCAGTAGGTCTCAACAGTGGGCATAAAATATTCAGTAAGTCATGTTATAAACAGATGTGCTGTCGTCCAGCCTTTGTTGTTCCATTTATATATCACAGGCAGAGTAGATTTAGCATAATCCTTAAGGGCGCTAGGATTTTCAGAATGGTGAATGGGTATTAGCTTCAACTTAAAAGTCACCAGCTGCATTAGCCCCTAATAAGAGAGTCAGCCTGTCCTTTGAAGTTTTGAATCCAGGCACTGACTTCTCCTGTCTAGTTATGAAAGTCCTAGATGGCATCTTCTTCCGATATAAGGCTTGTCTACATTGAAAGTACTTTGTCTGGTGTGGCTAGCTTCATTAATTATCTTAGCTTGATTTTCTGGATAACTTGCTGTAGTTTCTACAACAGCGCTTACTGCTTCACCTTGCACTTTTATGATTTAGAGATAGCTTCTTTCCTTAAACCTCATGAACCAACCTCTGCTGGCTTCAAACATTTCTTCAGCGGCTTCTTCACCTTTCTCAGCCTTTATAGAATTGAAGAGAGTTAGGGCCTTGCTCTTGATTAGGCTTTGGCTTAAGAGAATGTTGTGGCTAGTTTGATCTTCTATCCAGATCACTAAAACTTTCTCCATATCAGCAATAAGTCTGTTTCGCTTATCATTCGTGTGTTCACTGGAGTGGCCGTTCTAATACCCTTCAAGAAGTTTTTCTTCCATTCGCAACTTAGCTAACTGCTTGGGGCAAGGGGCCTAGCTTTCAGCTTATCTCTGATTTTGACTTGGCTTCCTCATTAAGCTTAGTCATTTCTAGCTTTTGATTTGAAATGAGAGATGTGACCCTTCGTTTCACTTGAACACTTAGAGGGCATTGTAGGGTCCTTAACTGTCCTAATTCCTATAATGTTGTGTCTCAGAGAATAGGGAGGCCTGAGGAGAGGGAGAAAGATGGGGAAACAGCCAGTCAGTGGAGCAGTCAGAACACACACAACATTTATTAAGTTTGCTGTGTTATATGGGCACAGTTTGTGACACCCCAAAACAATTACAATAGCAACATGAAAGATCACTGACTGCAGATCACTATCATAAATACAATGATAATTTAAAAGTTTGAAACATTGGGAGAATTACCACATGTGCCACTGACACACAAAGTGAGCAAAAGATTTTTCAAAAATGGCACCAACAGACTTGCTCAACACAGGGTGGACACAGACCTTCAGTTTGTGAAAAATACAATGTCTGAGAAGTGCAATAAAGTGAAGCACAATAAAACAAGGTGTGCTTGTAATTGAAACACATCAAAGCAAAATTTGTGAGATACAACTAAATGGCTTAGAGGGAAATGTGGAGTTTTTAATTGGTTATAGTATAAAAGAAGAAATGTCCAAATCAATCACTTAAAGTTAAGAAGCTAGAAAAAGATGATTAAAATAAAACCAATGCAAGTACAAAGAAGGAACAATAAAGTTAAGAGCAGAAATCAATGAAATAGAAAGTAGGCACACAATACAGAATATTCACAGAGCCAAAACTAGTTCTTTGAAAAAATCAACAAAGTTGATACACCACTCACAAGACAGAGAATAAGAGAGAGAGATGAGAGAGAGAAAACACAAATTAACAACATCATGAATGAAAGAGGTATTATCACTATGAATCTAATAAAAAGATAATAACAAGGGAGTAATATGAGCAGCTTTACACCAACTACCTTCCACAATTTAGCTGAAATGGAGCAATATGTGAAAAATTAGGCAGTTAACAGGGGACTAGGTATGCAAATATCAAAGAATGAGGGTAAAACATATGTTCAGATGCCCAGGTACGGAAAACACAGAAAAGAGAAAAAAAAAAAAAAAAAAAAAAAACCTCAGCAACTAAATTGAGAGCATGAGAAAAAGCTAAAATGTTGTTAGCTATTTTCTGTATTGGAGAGAACTAATTTTTAATGCTTGCTGGTAGAATCCACAGGTATAAACAGAAGAAAGGGAGCTGCCTTGAGGAAAACTCTCTTGGAAAGTAAAGAGTTCCTGTTACCCTCAAGTATGTGACCATCCTTTAGTTAAATAGGAATTTTGATTATATGGTCAGAGCTGATTTGACTGAAACCCCATTTAGTTAAAGACGAACAACTGTAGGAAATATAACTTTCTCCAAAAAAACCCAGAATAACTATTAAGAAGCTATGTAAATAGTACTTCACTACATATAAGGACCAGTTCTACAAAATTCTGCATTTACTTCTGGGTATGTGATCTTTTATTTTCTGTAATTCTTTTCTTTAATCTTTATTTTTTTATTGAAGTATAGGTGATTTACAATGTTGTGTTAGTTTCAGGTGTACAGCAAAGTGACTCAATTACACATACATATATAGCTAATCTTTTTGCAGATTATTTTCCCATATAGGTTATTACAGAATACTAAGTAGAGTTCCCTGTACTATACAGTAGGTATTTGTTGGTTATCTATTTTGTATATAGTAATATGTATATGTTAATCCCAAACTCCTAATTTATCCCTCCCCCTCTTTCTCGTTGGTAACCAAAAGTTAGTTTTCTATGTCTGTGGGTCTATTTCTGTTTTATAAATAAGTTCATTTGTATGATTTTCTTTTAGATTCCATATATAAGTGATATCATATGATATTTATCTTTATCTGGCTTACTTCACTTAATATGACAATCTTTAGATCCATCCAGGTTGCTACAAATAGCATTATTTCATTCTTTTCTATGACTGAGTTATATTCCACTGTATGTACCATATCTTTATCCATTCCTCTTTCGATGGACATTTAGGGTGCTTCCATGTCTTGGCTGTTGTAAATAGTGCTGCAGTGAACATTGTGGTGCATGTGTCTTTTCTAATTGAAGTTTTATCTGGATGAATACCCAGGAGTGGGATTGCTGGATCATATGGTAGCTCTATTTTTAGTTGTTTAAGGAAACTCCATACTGTTCTCCATAATGGCTACACCAGTTAACATTGTCACCAACAGTGTCGGAGGGTTCCTTTTTTTCCACACTCTCTCCAGGATTTATTATTCATAGACTTTTTGATGATGGCCATCCTGACCGGTATGAGGTGGTACCTCATTGTAGTTTTGATTTGCATTTCTCTAATAATTAGCGATGTTGAGCATCTTTTCACGTGCCTCTTGGACATCTGTATGTCTTCTTTGAGGAAATATATATTTAGATTTTCTGCCTGTTTTTTGAATGGGTTATTTGTTTTTTTGATATTGAGCTGTATGAGCTATTTGTATATTTTTAACAATGGTCAGAGCTGATTTGACTGAAACCCCATTTAGTTAAAGACGAACAACTGTAGGAAATATAACTTTCTCCAAAAAAACCCAGAATAACTATTAAGAAGCTATGTAAATAGTACTTCACTACATATAAGGACCAGTTCTACAAAATTCTGCATTTACTTCTGGGTATGTGATCTTTTATTTTCTGTAATTCTTTTCTTTAATCTTTATTTTTTTATTGAAGTATAGGTGATTTACAATGTTGTGTTAGTTTCAGGTGTACAGCAAAGTGACTCAATTACACATACATATATAGCTAATCTTTTTGCAGATTATTTTCCCATATAGGTTATTACAGAATACTAAGTAGAGTTCCCTGTACTATACAGTAGGTATTTGTTGGTTATCTATTTTGTATATAGTAATATGTATATGTTAATCCCAAACTCCTGATTTATCCTTCCCCCCTTCCCCTTTGGTAACCATAAATGTGTTTTCTATGTCTGTGGGTCTATTTCTGTTTTGTATATAAGTTCATTTGTATCATTTTGTTGGATTCCAGATAGAAATGATATTATATGATATTTGTCTTTCTCTGTCTGCCTTACTTCACTTAGTATGATAATCTCTAGGTCTATCCATGTTGCTGCAAATGGCATTACTTCATTCTTTTTTATGGCTGAGTAATATTTCACTGTGTATGTATACCATATCTTCTTTATCCATTTATCTGTTGATGGATACTTAGTTTGATTCCACATTTTAGCTATTGTAAATAGTGCCACAGTGAACATTGGGGTGCATGTATCTTTTTGGTTTATGGTTTTCTCCTGATATATGCTCAGGAGGGGGATTGCAGGATCATATGGTAGCTCTCTTTTTAATTTTGTAAGGAACCGTCATACTGTTTTCCATAGTGGCTTCACCATTTTACATTCCCACCAACAGTATAGGAGGGTTCCTTTTTCTCCATACCTTCTCCAACATCTATTTGTAGACTTTTTTGATGATGGCCATTCTGACTGGCGTGAGGTGATACTTCACTGTAGTTTTGATTTGCATTTCTCTAATAATTAGCGATGGTGGGCATCTTTTCAAGTGCCTTTTGGCCAATGGTGTGTCTTCTTTGGAGAAATGTCTATTTAGATCTGCCCATTTTTTGATTGGGTTGTTTGTTTGTTTTTGCATTGAGCTATATGAGCTGTTTGTATATTTTGGAGATTAATCCCTTGTCGGTTGCATCATTTGCAAATATTTCCTCCCTTTGTAATTCTTTTATTAGTTTTGTAGGCTACATAACAAATTACCACAAATTTAGCAGCTTAAAACAATACCTATTTATTTTGTCAGCATTTCTGTGGGTCAGGAGTCCAGGCATGGCTTAGCTATGTCCTCTGCTTAGTGTCTCACAAGGTTGAAGTCAAGGTGTTGGCTGAGCTGTGTTCCTTTTCTAGGAAGATTATGACATCATGAATTTTGCTCTGCATTACTTAACTGAATTAGTTAACTGCATTAACTCAAACTGCACTTGAGAAAATATAATTTATTTACAAGGTAATATATGTAACTCTAAATGAGGTCGGAGCAATCAGCTACACAGGGCAAAATCTCAAGATAGTATAATTTATAGTGTAAGGAGAGAAGTGATTAAGTAAGCAAAGAATAACAATTAAGTAAGCAAAGAATAACAATTTACTTGTCAATAACAATTTAACAATTTACTTGTCAATAACAATTAAGTAAGCAAAGAATAACAATTTACTTGTCAATCTTTAGTGTCTCACCTTACACATGCTCTGACTACTTAGCTAGTGACCCCACTAAAATGCTTCCATGTTGGCCCTATTAGCTCAATGAAGCTCACTAAGGAAAGTGCCTCTGTAGGAGACATTACTCAGCTCCCTTCCATCAATAAGATGTGCCCTTTTGAGTTGTTTTCTCAATAGCGTAATTGTGATGCACGATGCTGAGTCTTCTGTCCGATAGGGAGCAAGGATTGCTTTGTTGTTATACATCTAGTAGGAGCCTCATTGTTTTTCTCTGTGAATAGCACAAAAATTTCATAGGTGCATCATTTTTGGCACAAACTAGGCAGTTTGCCTTATTAATGTGCACACCTAGAGTTGCTGTAACTATCAGTAAGAAACTGTGTTAAATAAATGACTTTGGTTTTTCACCTGCTAGGCTCTAATAGCATCCCCAAAGTAATCTTGGTCTAACAGCTTGAGTCTTTTGCAAAAGCGATCAAGTGATCAATTCTTTTGGACACTAAGTGGTAAACTTCAGCTCTGTGCACAATGCCAGGTGCAAGAGCAGTTGCCGTGAATAGCAGCAGAAATTTAATATGAGTCATGCAATTTAGCATGGATACCTACTAACAAAATTTTTTAAGTCATTGTACCAGGTCTGAAAGAAATGAGGAAGTGAGCCTAACAGAAATTAGGCAATTGATCTAAAAATATGTTTTTATTCATTCAGAAAATATTTCTTAAACATCTAACATTTGCCAGGCTGTGCTAGGTACTGAAGATAAAGCAATAAATGAGGTTGATGTGGTCATTGCTTGCATCAAAAGTACATTTTGGTAAAGGAGTGAGATAAATACAGACAAAAATCATCATTTAATTACAATTTGATGGGAACTGTGATACAATAGAATATTTCAATGTGCATGAGAGCAAATAAGGAGATTTAGATGTGTCTCATTTTCACAGAAATTAATGCTTCTGAATAACTTAAACCACTGAGTTTGATAAAGATTTATGTATATAATGTTATTATTCAGTATTGTCAATCAGTATATTTTTGAGCACACCCACATGTATTTTTAAAAGAATTCCTTTAGGGCTTCCCTGGTGGCGCAGTGGTTGAGAGTCCGCCTGCCGATGCAGGGGACACGGGTTCGTGCCCCAATCCGGGAAGATCCCACATGCCGCGGAGCGGCTGGGCCCGTGAGCCATGGCCCCTAGGCCTGCGCGTCTGGAGCCTGTGCTCCACAATGGGAGAGACCACAACAGTGAGAGGCCCGCGTATCACAAAAAAAGAAAAAAAAAAGAAAAAAAAGAATTCCTTTAAACCATATATCTATGATAAAATCACAATATGTTATACCTCAAAAGTCTTTGTTACTACAAATAAAACCCTTCACATTTAATGTTTATAACTCAGAAAATGAGAAAGCTAAATTTTTATAGCACTTAATTATCATTTTACATTTATTATTTATTTAAATATTTTTAAGCCAAATAGTAATTTAGGAATGTGATTTGTATATCATGTTTATGGGCTAATAAGCCAATATTTCATTTTTACCATTTCTGATTTTTTAAAATATTTTGTAACCTTATTATATTGTGTTCATTTTATTTAAAGGAGTTTTATCTGGGCATTTGAAAAATATGGGTATACCTTGTTTCATGATATTTTATGAAAAATACAACAACAAGAACCCTATGGGTTAATTGAATCCACAGTCAAGCATTCACACGTTAATTAACTTGAAAAAAAAGTCTATTGAAGTATGCAAACCACCAAGTCAAGGTGTCAATTTCATTTTAATTTTAATCAGATCATCCAATCTGTGAAGGTACTTATGGTCCTAGTTCGTAAAGTAGAAGGATGTGTGGAAGTTCATTAAGATTGCTGTAAAGCTTCCAGAAAAAGAACAAAACCTGTGTTTGAAATGGAAGTAATTTAATTACTTACTTACAGAACTCAAGAAGAATTCACTGTGGTTATACTTTGTAGATTTTTTTTGTGTGAGTATAATTTATTTAGTCTAGGAAGTAATTTGGAGATGTTGAGTCTGTTAACAGTTCTCTACAGACAATAGCAGTTCTTAAACTGGTTCTGGGTACTTTAGTAGAAGATATCAAAAGCCATAAATACCCCATATTGCCCCTGAAATATATATCAGAAAAGTCTCAGGTACAACAAAGGCAAAAATAAATTATTTCTGTAGGTTATTCAAGCTTATATTTTTTTCTAAAATTATAACAAACTTTTAAGCACCAAATCGAAATGTGAGTTTGTGGAACAATCATTGGCCTGGGAATCAGGATACCAGGGTTTGTATTTCATTATAAAATAATGGAGTAGGTTAAAAATTAACCTCAAGACTCTTCTAGCGTGATGTTCTGCAGTCCACAGTGGGCATACAAACTTGTTTTTTTCTTTTTTGATCCTTATTCATTTTACTCCTTTTAAAAGCCCTGAATTAGCAATGGAAAACAGTATGACAGTTTTCTAAAATTAAAAATAGAATTACCATGTGATCCAGCAATTCCACTTCTAGATATATACCCAAAAGAATTGAAAGCGGGGACACTAACATGTTTGTATACCCATGTCCTCAGCAGCATTATTCACAGAAGCCAAAAGGTAGAAACAACAGAAGTGTTCATCAGCGAATGAACAGATAAACAAAATGTGGTCTATATATACAATAGAATAGTATTCAGCCTTACAACAGAAAGAAATTCTGATACATGCCACATCATGGATGAATCTTGAGGACATTATGCTAAATGAAATAAGGTATGACAAAAAAGCAAATACTGCGTGATCCTACTTACATGAGGTACCTAGAGTATTCAAATTCAAAGAGATAAAAAGTAGAATGGTGGCTTCCAGGAGCTGGAAAAAGGGAGAATAGGGAAGTAACCCTTTAATTGGCACATATTTTCAGCTTGGGTAGATGAAAAGAAGATGAAAGAAGATGGTTGGTGATAATGGTGGCACAGCAGCATGAATGTACTTAATGTCACTGAACTGTACATTTTTAAATGGTTAAAATAGTAGATTTTATGTTACGTGCATTTTACTACAATTTTTAAAAAGTCCTGAATTGATGGAAAATTTTTGAGAAAAATTATGAGGACAATTATGAAAAATTCTAATATCCAGCATTATTCTTTGGGGAGATTGTTTTTTAGTATGATAGACCCTGTTAGTGTTACCTGAACCAATTTTTTTGGAATCTAGTCTTCTTCCTCTCACAGTTGGCCTAAACAGTAGTTTTCTCCCACTCTGTTTTAAGTATTTCAGGAGGCATCAAGAAGACATCCACATTTGAGATGTAGGAAAGAATAAGATGTGGGACTATTTTTCACATGATAGAGTTCCTTAGATTTATGCCACAACCAGCAAAATTTCAAAGAAAGAAGCCAATCTTCATGATCAGGATCATGTTTTAAAGAAAATGCAAAACAGTTACAAATAAAAAAAATTTATTTCTGTGCAACTCTGGAGCCTTGAATATATAAGAATATTGATTTACACCAGCAACTGATAATTATTTGCCCTTAGCAGAATCAAGAGGCACTAATTCCTTTTTAAAAATGCCTTTTTAAATAATATATAATTTATTTTGGAATTTGCTGTTTAATTTTGAAAGTAAGTGGGCCTGGTTTTCTGGAAAATCACTTCAAAAAATTAATGAAGCACAAATTGAAGACTTGAGTTTGGGATGTCCATCTTAAACAATCATGAGCAACCTTCCCACTCCAAGAAAATACCTTCTCTCAGGTCAGGTTGATATTGGCTGGTATAGAAGGAGAAGTTAACATGTTTAGATTTCAAAGAGTTCTACTGAATACAAAGAAAAAGAGAAAGTTATATGTTAACAAGACAAGATCTTATCAATATCTCAAAAACTAGAGCTACTTTACCAAGACCTTAATGTGTAGAATGTATTCATGGAAAATATATTTAAAATGTAGATATATTCATTTTTATAGCAATTTGAAAGACAAATGATTATTTCTTACATTTTGTGTTAAAAATCATAAAATAAGATGTCAGTATTTTATGTCATCAGATATTTATTGAGCACATTATTTACCAAGAAATTAGCTTATTCTAGGCATGAAAATCTGCATAAGCTAGACACTGTCTTAGACACCATCAAAGGACATAAGCTGTTAAGAAGTGTGAAGAAGTGTGATATCTTCAGGACACCACAAGATTCTGTAGGAACAGACAGAAGGGAAAACTAATCCAGTCTAGTGATGTCCACAAATTTTTCCAGAAGAGTTAAATCTAAGCATAAACCTTACAAAAATGATTAAGGTTTGACTGTAAAAACTAATAAAAGGTAGGGAGGTGGGTGGTTAAAGGTATTAAGGAATAGAAAAGCGGTATCTGCCTTAAAATCCATAATCTAATTTGTATATGTATAACCAAAGCTTGTTTAATATTTATTTAGAACTGCTAAAATATGATATTGAGTTTACTTAGAGACATTTTAAAGAATTTTAAAGATATTCCTTTATTTGGATTAAAGAAATATTCCAAAGCAGTTGACAGCTCAGCAGTAGGTGAGCCTTAGGTTCTATAATGTTCTATTTTATTCTAAACATTACCCTGTCACATTTTGAATATTATGATAGAAAAAATTATAGAGACATTTAAATAGATTATATTTTTCACTCCTCTATTTCCAATAGTGGACAGTAGCTCCCTCCTATATTCCTGTGGTTTTCCTATAAAGAATCCATGGCTGAATTTAAATAGAAGGTTGTTTGGGGGTTGTTTGGTTTGGTTGTGGTTGTGGTTTTTTTGTTTTTGTTTTTCCCCTGTAAGCTCTGTTCTGTTTTAATCATCTTCAGATAAGGGGGTTTATTTTGTTTTGCTCTTCTACAACTACGTTCTGTAAAATAAAAAAGAATCCCACTCTGTGGGGAGTAAGATTCATTCACTCAATGGCATAAAACTCTCAATTGCTACAATCTGGATTTAAAACCCACCGTCAGCATTTCTCTCTCACAATATTACGGAAAGATACTGAAACTTCAGCAGGCTCTCTCTAAATCAGCCTGAGAAAATTCAGTATGGGATTGTTGTTTTGGCTTATCTTGAAAGGCCACATTGATCTAAGGCCTTTCTAACTATAGAAACTCCACATTGTGATGTATTGATCCCTTGTATTTCCATCTAAATCTAGATATTTCTGTTTTCCTGGTCTTTCTATATTCTAGGCAGTTTATTCTCTTGTATATTAATAAGAACAATATACTAGGTATAGCACTTTTATTAATTCGTTAACTAATTCAACAAATATTTATTCAACACCTACTGTGTACCAGGCAGCATTTGCTGGTCTGTCATCAGTGCACTAAATAAATCCAGTAGGCAACAGTTTAAAATTTTCCAGTGATGGGATATTTAAAGTGGTAGAGTCCTCTTTTAAAATTAAGCATTGGATTGAATCATTTAGATAACTAATGGAGAAGGTCCTATGTTCATATGTACATGTGTGGAAATGCTGTTTCTGAACAAGTTTATTGTTAATAGAACAATCTAAGGCTGAAATTAATAACACACCAGCATAGAATATGCCACTACTTTTTTCTCACTACCCTGTAAAAACAAAGAGTGGGGATAAGCAATAACCAGACATGAGAGTAAGCAAATCCAACAAAAAGTGTATGTTTGGAAAAAGTAAACAAATTAATAAACTGTGATTATATAATTATGTAGAATATAAAAACTATTTTATTGTAAGTCAGAAAACTTGGGTCATGTACTACCTCTCATCATTGTTTAAAAACTATGGCCTTGAATTCCATGAGTTCATTGAACTTCACTTCTGTCACTGTAAAATAAAAATAATAAGAGCTGGCATTTACTAAGCACTTCACTGAGTCCTCACAACACCCTAGGAGGAGGTATCATTACTATTCCCTTTCTGAAGATGAAGAATGATGGTATGTAAATTAGAAATTTGGCCAAGGTAACACAGTCAATGAGTGGAGACTGAGATTTGAACCCGGGAAGTCTTGCTCTAGAACCCATGGCTATGAACCTGTGAGTGCTTTTATAAGACCACGCATGAAGTAATAAAAATGAAAGAGCTTTATAATCTATTGTGCTAAAAACACTAACCTATGATAATATTATTATTAAAGTGTGAATGATTAACACATTGCCTGTTTTGTGTGTGTGTGTGTGTGAACTCATCTTTAAAGTAAACAGAGAGTAAGTTAACCTCTCAGATCAGCTAAAACAGGTCACATGCTCAGACTTGATCTTCTAAGACACTGTATGGGACAGCAGTGAGGAAAGTAAGGTCCTAGCATTTACTTCCCTGGCTCCCTTCCTGCAATGTTATTTCTGGCCTGCTGTGTCCCTGAATAGTGGGTCACTGCTCCTTTCCAGGCAACTTCTCTTTCTGACTTTCCTTTGGTTTTCTGCTTAACTGCCTAATCCATCCCATTAGACCCAAAGACAGTAACAGTTGCTTTTTGGTTTGGGGCTTTCGTTTGTTTCTAGCTCCCCATTATCCCTGTAGTTCCCCTACACTCTTCTCACACCTTTGTAAGCAGTCCCTTTTATCAAATCTTCCAAAATTATCCCAGTTTGAGTGTGCCATCTGGTTCCTGTTGGTAACATAATTGGTATGGTATACTGGCTATTAGGAGGCATTTGGGGGGGCTTTCAGATAACACTGGCAGGTTAATACAACTACTAAGTAAAACATCTATGTTAAATAAGAATAGCAATAAAAATATTACAGTGAAAAATCTATCTCCACTTTAGATATAGTCTCTTAAAAGAATTAGTACATTTAAAATGCACAAGACCAAAACAAAAAGCAATGTAGCATGCCTGTGCATAACCAGAGCCTGACTGTGATTTTTTTTTCTAATGTACTTTCTTATGTAACATAGCATTACTTTCACACTTCTTAAATAATTCATATATACCTTTGCAAGTTCAACGTGCTGACTTCAAAGCTCAAAATTTACATATTCTTTGTTTGACAACATTACCATATGTTGGTAAACACTGAACTCATCTGGAACATTTTAAGCCTTTTCCTAATAATATTGGAATAATGTTGGGAAGAATCAAATCAGAAACTGCCTATTTTTCTGAGACAAATGTCAGTTAATCACAGCCTGAAGGCACATTTTAATTTGTCTATTGTCCTCATATATTTTATTAGTAGTAAAAGGAAAACATACTAGTATACATTGACAGATTAAAATGAGAGACTATATCGTATCTGCTTCTATTAAAATACAGTGTATGGATAGTTTTGAAACATTTACACATATATATGTATACATACACATATATAAATCAGAATAAGTCAACAATACTTCAATATGTATAAATTTACTTAATTTGAAAATATAAATGCCTATGTAAAGATAAGTAGCATTTTTATTTTCATGAACAATATTTCATAACTAATAGATTTTCTTTTTTACCTTATAAACCTTATATACTAGTCAAAGGTAATAATTATTGAATTTATATTTGCTACATTTTTATTTGTTGAAGAATTCAGCCTGTTTCAGTGGTAGTATGTTTTCAGAATGAATGAAATGAATTATAAAAGAAAAATTTTTTAAGTTTTCCACATTCCAACTTCATTTGTCTGTTAACGTCTTTAAAAATCTCTAGAGAGGCATACAAGTAAGCATGCATTCACTCATTCTTTGAACATAGAGGTATTAGGTGCTTATTATTTGCCAGGCACAACCCAGGCGCTTGGGATAATTATCACTATATTTGGGTGGGGAAAACATACAATAAATGAGTAAATAAATGAATAAACATTTACTCGTTGTGATTACTACTGTAAGGGAAAAACATGTAAGGTTTTTCTGTAAGGTTGCTATGAAAGATAAGTTGACCTAATTTGGATACAGAGGTCAAAGACAGTCTCTTTAAAGAATTGACACTTAAACTGTTATCTGAAGAATCAGAATAAGCCAGCATGTGAACAGTGTTCTAGAAACAAGAAAAAAGCAGATGGCTCTGAGCTGAGAAAAGAATTGTCCATGTTTTGACAGAGGACGTTCGTAGCTGGACTATAGTGAATGAGAGAGCAAAGCCTCATGATAGAATGATGGAATTTTGGCTTCCTAGGAGTCAGAGCATGCAGGTGAGAAGTTTGGATTATATTTTAAGTTATTTTTGTAAGACATTGAAAGTTTTCAAACCGGAGGTGGCATTACCTGAATTACCTCTTCAAAAGAGTGTCTGGCTGCAGTGTGGGGAAGGGATTGATGAGGCCAAGAGTGAAAGGAAAGAAATAAAAAAACTTTTTCATTAGATCAGGCAAGAAATAAAGGTGGTTTGGACTGGTTTGGTGCCAATGGAAATGGAGAAAAGTGAATAGAGTCAAGGTATATTTTTAAAGTAAAGCTGGCAGGATTTGCTGATGATTGTTTGGTGTATATGGGGGATCAAGGAAAAGGAGGAATCATGGTTGACTTTCAAGTTTCTGTCTTTAGCACCTGGGTAAATGGTGGTTCCAATTACTGATATGGGCAAGACTAGGGACCATCAGATAATGACCAACCTGGCTTAGGTGGCTGGCATCAGCTTTTTGCCTTAATTCAATATGATCTTCATTTTTTTTTTAGAAGATGTTGTGGGTTAGAGTTTATTAATTTATTTATTTTTGCTGTGTTGGGTCTTCATTTCTGTGCGAGGGCTTTTTCTAGTTGTGGCAAGTGGGGGCCACTCTTCATCGCAGTGCGTGAGCCTCTCACTACCACGGCCTCTTGTTGCGGAGCACAGGCTCCAGACGCCCAGGCTCAACAGCTGTGGCTCACGGGCCCAGTTGCTCCGAGGCATGTGGGATTCTCCCAGACCAGGGCTCGAATCCGCGTTCCCTGCATTAGCAGGCAGATTCCCAACCACTGTGCCACCAGTGAAGCCCCTATGATTTTCATTTTGATTTCCATTCCTTGCTCCTTAGACCTCCTTGTTTTATGCGACCTATGAGTCCTACTGATTGACACGGTAATACATTTCATAGCCAGAATTTAATTTCTGTCTTTAAAACGTTTATATACTAATAATCAATATATGCCTTTCCTATGTTTTGCTGGTTGTAAATAATATCTAGAGTGACAGCCCTAGTTATTTACCATATTTTGCAGTATGCTACTTTTATTTTCAGACTGCTAATATACAACAACAAGCTACCAGGTGAAAAAAAAATCAAATTTATCAATTTTCTATTCTCTCCATAAGGACAGTAGCTTTATGAAAGCAGGGACCATGTATACTATTTTAGTCCCTACAGTGCCTAACAATAAAAAACAAATAACGGTTGATTTGAAATTGACAGCAAAGCATTAGAGTGATCCCTTCACCCTCCACCACCCCCTATTTTCAGTCGTATGGCATTTGCCACTGCTGTGGTAGCAAACTCAGCCAAATTGAGACTTGGCACCTATAATATACTACTTGTGATGACAGATGCACGAATAGAGACTTGATGCTTCCATTTATGAAGAAGATGATCTGATTCTGCCAAGGAATACTTTCCAACTCGAAACTCTCAATGTTTCTAAAAATTAGCACAGGAAGAAATATTAATAATTGTCTTCATTCATTCATTCATTTATTCATTCATCTAGCATATAAGAATGCTGACAGGGCTTCCCTGGTGGCGCAGTGGTTGAGAGTCCGCCTGCCGATGCAGGGGACACGGGTTCGTGCCCCGGTCGGGGGAGATCCCACGTGTCGCGGAGCGGCCTGCGCGTCCGGAGCCTGTGCTTCGCGACGGCAGAGGCCACAGCGGTGAGAGGCCCGCGGACCGCCAAAAAAAAAAAAAAAGACACCCACACAAAAAAGAATGCTGACTGGGCTTCCCTGGTGGCGCAGTGGTTGAGAGTCCGCCTGCCGATGCAGGGGACACGGGTTCGTGCCCCGGTCGGGGGAGATCCCACGTGTCGCGGAGCGGCCTGCGCGTCCGGAGCCTGTGCTTCGCGACGGCAGAGGCCACAGCGGTGAGAGGCCCGCGTACCGCAAAAAAAAAAAAAAAGACACACACACAAAAAAGAATGCTGACGATGTGCCAGTCTTAGGAATATAAATGTGAGTAAAAGAAAATTCCTGACCCCAAACAGTTCATAGTATAACAAGGAAAATGTGTAGTCCCGACATACTTGTCTGCTACTTTTTTTTCTGCCACTCTATAGTGCTGCTATATTATGCCTATATTCAGCAAGTTAGATGTACTTAGTCATTTGCATACCATGTAAAGCCAAAGTATATAACAAATGAACTTCAGGGTTTTTGGGAGACAATATTTGTTAAAAACTAACAGATATCACGGTAATAGTTTAAATGCTATGGAATCTAAAGGAAAGGAGGAAATGTATAGTGGCTATTACATATTAAAGGGTCTTTTATTTTATGATATTTAACATGACAGTTTGCACAACTCTATGCAGTATGACGAATGAACATTTTCTAATTTACTCTGTGCTAAGCATTGTGCTTTGTGTATTAAAAATGTTATCTGATTTACGTTTTTGAAGCAATACTGTAAGGATGAAGTTATAATCACCATTTTTCGGAGAGAATCTGAAGTTCAGAGAGTTTGAATAAGTTGTGCAAGATCATGTAGCTAATGAGAGATGGTACTGAGATGTAAAGCAGTCATGCCTGGAAGTGGAATGTAAGGCAATCATCTGATTTATTTCCATTGTTGGATGCTAGAGAATTATAATTCCTTCTATTTCTGGGATCATGAATAAGGGTGGGAGATGAAAAGTCTGGTCCCATCCATAGCTGAATTTTACTGTAGCTAAATATGTTTAATCCATGCAGGAAGATCCAAAATTATCTGAAGGATTCATGGGTCCTAAAGCCTTTTCATTATAAATATCAAATTCAGCATAGCATTTTAGCTAATTTGTTTTATGTGAAAGGTATATTAAGTTCAAACTTTATGTCAATTTTAAATTTGATTCTTAAAAATAAACATATAGACAAAGATGTAGGGAAAGTGAAACTTTCATGCATTGTTAAGGAGCCAGTCAATTGGTATAATCTCTTTGGAGAGTAGGATGGTATGAAGATGTGTATATACTTCATACAAATGCAATTCTACTTTTATATTCACACTTTAAAGAGATTTTCACATGTGCTCAAGGAGATGTGGGCAGAGATGTTCAGTGCTGCATTGGTTTCAATAGCAATAATTTAAAAAGGACCTATAATTTTATCAATATAGGAATAAGTAAATAACTTTCAGTATAGTAATACAATGAAAAATTATACAGCAGTAAAAGTGAATGAACCAGATGTACATGTGTTGGCATAAATTTAGAAAATGAAACATTGAATTAAAGACATAATACACGTAAAATAATTCATTTTAAGTAAACTTTAAAAGCACTCCAAGCAAGATTATATCACCTTATACTACATTTCATACTATACTATATTATATATAGTACAATATATAGTATTATTACATATGACAATAGTATATCATATTATGCATTTTAAGTTTATATATATATGCTTATAGTAAACATAGAAGGACGTTGCAGAAAAAGATACATACCAGTAACCAGGCTAATGGTTACTTTTGGGGTAAAACACAAGAGAATTTGCTTAAGGAGATTATAAAAGAGACTCTTATTTATCTGGAAAGTTGTTTTGTTTTTAATTACACAAAAACATATGGAAACCAAATTGTTCAAATTTCCTGTTTTTTAAAACTAGATGGTGACATATGTTTATTCATTGTACTGTTGTCCTTTTCTCTTTGCATGTATGAAATTTCATGATAAACAGTAGGCTTGCACTTGAAATTATCTTCTTAAGAGCATTTTTGTGATTTACATTATTAAAGAGGTTTTTTTAAAGTAATTTGTACTTATGAAATATAATTTTGGAATGAATAGTATATTTCCAATCCCTCTTTGAAATGTACATTTTTATTTTAAATGGCTATAACAAAATTAAGAACAAACATTTTGGATGAGATATAGTTTTTCATCCTTTTTGGAATTTAAAAAATGCACCATGTCTCTGATCTCACATTTCAGCCTTGTGATGACAGCTTGGTCATAAAGTATCAATCACAACAATAGGCTGTGGGAATAAGCTGATAATATTCCTCTTTTCCAATGAGTCAAGTAGTTGAAAAATTTGTAAGTTCCCAGCTACTGTGGTCACATCCATTTCTTTGTTAATAAGGAAAGTAAGTCATTTTAAAAGATAAGGTAAAATTAGAATATTATTTCACAAGTCATTTACTCTTGAAGTCAGAAAATTGATCCAAGAATGGCTTGTTATTTGAATTCATCAGCCACAAAGTCAGTAACTACTCAGCCTTTTAGGAAGTAGTATCTGTAAAAAGAAATAGTGCTTTTGAATTATTATAATGCGATTTGAAAGTTAGAGATGATCATTTTTAAAAGAAAATGCCGTTTGATTCTGAACTTATCTTTTATTACCATCTTGCTTTATATCACTAAGACTTCATATATTGTAGTCAATTTAAAAAGCCATTACAACTATCTCATTTTATACCCTCATGTAACGCAAACTTTTTCTTCTCTACAAAAATGTCTTTTGCCTGTTTTTATAAAAATAAATCAGCTGGTTTTGCTGTGTAATATTATTGAAAAATGATTTATATGAAACATTTGTTGGATATACAATTCTTTGAAAAATTGTTTTTTTTTTTTTGAAGGTGTTATTTCACTGTTAGATCCATGGCTTTTGTTTTACACTAAAGGTAAAACTTTTCAAGGCTTTCTCAGAGACTGAAATATGTTCTCTGATTTTATTTTCCTTTACTTAGGGAAGTAATAGCTATTTGAACTCCTGTTTCTGTCAATACTTTCTATATTCTAGGTGCATTATATATCTTAAAGGACTAAAGTATAGGTTAAGACAAGTTCCAAACCTCATATACTTCTTCACTCCTGTTTCCAAATTAATCCCTCCTTCCAGCTTCCCACTTTCACAAGTGCTTTCACAATTCTCCCAGTTGCCCAGACTCAAAACCTTTCCTCTCCTGCCCTTTTGCATCTTTCACCTTTAACATCCTCATTCTTACCTACCAATCAGGAATCAGTTTCCACAGGAACCATCCTGTTTTGGTACCTCTCATTACTACTCTTTCCCAGGCCCCCATTGCCTCAAGCCTGGGTTATTGCAACAGTCTTCTGAATGTTCTCCTTGATGCCATCTCTCTTAATCTTGACAATCCACCCACATCACTACTTTTTTTTTCTCCAATTTACACTATTGAGTTTAAATATTTACTCTCTTCTCTAATGGCATTTATGACTTCTTGTTTTCTGGCTTTGGAGACTTTGCATAGTCTTGGTTAATATTTCTTATTAGACCTAATATTTTTATAGAACAAATATTTATTGAACGCCTACAATGTGTTAAGCTCATGCAGGCACTGGGCACACAACAGCAAGCAAGGCAAAAATGGTTCTTATGTACCTCTTTAGTCTCACCACAAAGTAATGGGTATCTCTCATTTCCCAACAAAACCTTATACTTTCTACATACTCTGGTCATCCTGTTACATAAGCCTTTATTTTTCTCCTTGCATAATAAAAGGGAGGGTATTTTTGAAATAAGTTGTCTTAATCATTAAGCTACCCCCTCCCACTTCTGTTGTTTCTGATTTAAGATTGGTCTCTTTAGCATCACTGAGGAAATACTAGGGAGATTTCAGTGAATTCCATAATTATTAGCGTATTAAACTTTGTAGCTAAATGGTAACTTTAGCACATTTTATTCCCATAAAATTCTGGATCAGGGTGAGAAGGAGGGAGGGGCTAAGGTGGAAAAAGCTATTGAGTAAAATTTACTGAATATACATTTTCTTCTGTCTCATTTATTTAAGCCACAAAGCAAATTAATCAGTTTTTTATAACTATAACTATGAAGAATTAAGGGCATAGCTTATGAAAAAAGGATGATCAGTGCATATCCTAGATAATACATCTCTGCTTAATTTCCTGAGAAAATATAAGTATCATGTTAATAAATATTGTTTTTAAATATTTGAACCCTTACTACAGATATAAAATTAATGCTTGAAAAAAATCAGTAATGCAATATTACTCAGCAGCTGAAAGGAACAAACTACTAATATTGGGTTGGCCAAAAAGTTCATTCAGGTTTTCCATAAGAAGTTATAGAAAAATCCAAACAAACTTTTTGGCCAACCCAATACATGCACCAACA
Source organism: Neophocaena asiaeorientalis asiaeorientalis (assembly GCF_003031525.2). Taxonomy (NCBI): domain Eukaryota; kingdom Metazoa; phylum Chordata; class Mammalia; order Artiodactyla; family Phocoenidae; genus Neophocaena; species Neophocaena asiaeorientalis. The sequence goes on from NW_020174703.1 coordinate 3,098,826, forward strand.
TGGATTAATCCCAATTTCTTTTTCTAAAAGAAAAAAAAACATACAAAAAAGATTGCATACTGTATGATTCATTCATATAAAAACATAGAAAATGCAACCTAACCTAGCCTTGAGAGAAGGTGGATCAGTAGTAGACTGGGACAGTTGTGGGAAAGCAAGGGATTGCAAATGGTGCAAAAGGAATCTTTTGCTGGTAATAAAAATATCTGGTATCTTGCTGGTTTATGGGTGTATATATATGTCAAAACTCAAATTGTACAATGTAAATGTATACAATTAATTATGTATGAGGCATACAATAGTGAGGGGAAAACATTAGATTTTAATATTTCACTGTTATAATAATAGAGATACCAAGACAAATACAATCCATATTTTTCCCCCAAAGGTACTAATTTTAGTAAAACTTAGGCATGGAATTACTTTAGAAAGATAAACTGACCTACATGTGGAAGTGTTCAGAGTGAAATAAGCAGGCTCCTAGTTGGATCATCTGGCTAGTAGAACTGGTTGATCACGTGTTGCAATTTCTCTTTAAAATGTCTATAAAACAGATATAAAAACATAGTGAAAAAAGAATATTTCCAGGTGTGAAGTCAATTAGGACTAACAGCATGTTTTCAGAATCTGAAAGGATTCTCTAAATTTCTAAGGCAGAAAGAACTAGGCTGAATATGCTTACCATTGGTTTACTTTTCTGAAAGTGAAGAGAGTTTTCAGCCTTTCTTTGATTCATTTTGACAATCTCTGTCTTTTAATTGGAGCATTTAGATCATTGGCATTCAAAGCGATTATTGATATATTTGGATTATTATCTACCATATTTGTCACTGTTTTCTATTTTTTGCTTTTGTTCTTATTTTTTCTTCCATTCTTTTTCTGCCTTTCATCATTTTTAATTAAGGATTTTATGATTCTATTTTCTTTTCTTTCTTATCATATTGCTTATACTTTTTTTAATGTTTTTTTAGTGGCTACCCTAGAGTTTGCAATAGGCATTTATAGCTAATCCAAATCTACCTTCAGATAACACTGTTGGACTCCACAAGTAGTCTGAGTACTTTATAATAACAAAATAATCCTAATTCCTCCCTCCGATCCCTTGTATCATTGTTGTCATTCATTTCACTTATATATAAGCATATTTAAGCACATATATGATACATATAAGCATATATGTACATAAGATGTATACATGAGCATATATATATGTAAGCATACATAATTGAATACATTGTTACTATCGTTATTTTGAAGAAACTTTTGTGTTAGATAATTAAGAATAAAAAAAGTTTTAATTTTACTTCATTTATTCCTTCTTCAGTGTTCTTCCTTTTTTATGTAGATCTGAGTTTCTGACCTATATTATTTTCTTCTCTCTAAAGAACTTCTTTTAACATCCTGAAAGGCAGGTCAACTGGCAAGAAATTTCCTCAATTTTTCTTTGTCTGAAAAAGTCATTGTTTCTCCTTCACTTTTTTTTTTCTTTTGTGGTATGCGGGCCTCTCACTGTTGTGGCCTCTCCTGTTGCAGAGCACAGGCTCCGGATGCACAGGCCCAGTGGCCATGGCTCACGGGCCTAGCTGCTCTGTGGCATGTGGGATCCTCCCAGACCAGGGCACGAACCTGTGTCCCTGCATCGGCAGGCGGCTCTCAACCACTGCGCCACCAGGGAAGCCCTCTCCTTCACTTTTGAGGGACAATTTTGCAGGGTAGAGAATTCTAGGTTGGTGGGTTTTTTTCTCCAAACACTTTAAATATTTTACTCTACTCTCTTTTTTCTTGCATGGTTTCTGAGGAGAAATCAGATGTAATTTTTGTCTTTGTTCTTCTATAGGTGAGGTGTTTTACTTTCCTCTGGCTTCCTTCAGGACGTTTTCTTTACCTTTATCTTCTGTAGTTTGAAAGTGGTATGTCTAAGTGTAGTTTTTTTGACATTTACCTTCATTTCTTCCTGGATCTGTGGTTTGGTGTCTGACATTAGTTTGGGCGAATTTTCAGCCATTATTGTTTCAGATATTTCTTCTGCTTCTTCTATTTCTTCTCCTTTTGGTATTCTTCTTATACATATGCTGCACTTTTTGTAGTTTTCACACAGTCCTTGAGTATTGTTTTATCCAGCCTTTGCTGTCTTTGCTTTTCAGTTTTTAAGGTTTCTATTGGTATATCCTCTAGCTTAGAGATTTTTTCCTCAGCTGTGTCCAGTCTACCACTGAGCTCAATAAAGGCATTCTTTATTTCTGTTAGCAGTGTTTTCGCTTTCTAGCATTACTATTTATTTTATTATTTTATTTTTTTTTTGGCTGCATTGGATCTTTGTTGCTGTGCGTGACTTTCTCTTGTTGTGGTCAGCAGGGGTTATTCTTCATTGAGGTACACAGGTTTCTCATTGCAGTGGCTTCTTTTGTTGTGGAGCATAGGCTCTAGGGTGTGCGGACTTCAGTAGTTGTGGCACGTGGGCTTCAGTAGTTGTGGCTCACAAGTTCTAGAGCTCAGGCTCAGTAGTTGTGGAGCACAGGCTTGTTTGCTCCGCAGAATGTGGGATCTTCCCAGACCAGGAATCAAACCCATGTCCCCTGCATTGGCAGGCGGATTCTTAACCAGTGTGCCACCAGGGAAGCCCTCTAGCATTACTTTTGATTCTTTCCATCTCTCTGCTTATTTTGCCCATCTGTTCTTACATGCTGTCTACTTTATCCTTTAAAGCCCTTATCATATTATTCATAGTTGTTTAAAATTCCTGGTCTGATAATTTTAACATCTCTCTACTGTCTAGTTCTGATGCTTGTTCTGTCTGTTCAAATTGTGATTTTTGCCTTTCACCATGCCATGTAATTTTTCTCAATAGATGTACATGAAGTATTAGGTAAAAGGAACTGCTATTAATAGGCCTTTAGTAATGTACTGATGAGGTGAGAAAGAGGAGAAGCATGCCATAGTCCTATGATTAGGCCTCAGTCTTTTCGTGAGGCTGTGCCTCTGGATTGTGAACTTCACAAGTATTCTTCAGGGTTTTTTTTTCTCCCTACTTAGGTGGAACAGGATGACTAGAGTGGGCTGGGTTGAGTATTTCTTTTCCCTAAGTCAGTTAGGCTCTGAATATATCAGCAGGTTAGGCTCTGGTTAACTAGTTGCCCTTGAGGGCAGATCTTATTAAGAACAGAGTGTTGTAGCATATTTCAAAATGGTTCCTTTTCTCCTACTGCTGCCTGAAGCATGAGGGAGCTTTTCTCCAAGTTTTAGAGTAAGAACCTGGAGGTAAAATTCACAAAGTATGGGAGTTCTTCTATTACTGGAAGCCCTGGCGTTTTTAACTCTCCAGAGTTGTCCATATTGAGCCTCCAGCAATTTTTCAATTATAGTTCAGGTTTTCCTACCACAACACTGGTTTCCACAGCAGTTTCTGTTCTTGAGTCTCTGCTCCAGTAAACCAGGACTCCCTATATTTGCCTGTCTGTCCCTCTAATTTGGGAGCAGTGGTTTGCCCTCTGACTTCATCTCTTTTACGAATCCAAGAAGCGTTGTTGATTTTTCAGTCTGTTCAGATTATTACTTCTTTTGGGGATGGAGTGGTGACTTCCATGCTCCTTACAGGTGGAACCAGGCCCACTGTCTATTTTGCTTCAGAAATGCAAGATCTGAACTGGAACATTGGCAAATCATTTCTGCCTGGTGGGTGCTCCTGTTTTTGAGTCAATGAGACTTCTTGCAAGCACTATTACTTTCTACAGTCATTCAGGGATTTATACTCATCAGAAAAACAGGAAGTAAGGAAAATGATGCCAAGAAATGATGAATTATGCTGGTAGCAGTTTGGGGAAGATAAGAAGAGTATAAGTAAAAATTTATGATGCAGATTTCATATTATCAGGGTGCCAGAGACTCAGGTAATGAGGATAGGAGAATATTTAGTAGAATTACATTTGATAAAAATCATCTAGAATCTGAAAATCCAGGCACTCCAGCTCTGAGTCTAAGCAGATGACACAGGGATCCACATGGATAAAAGTGTGACAAAGACAGTTTTCCTGTCCTGTGTATTGCCAAAGTTCACCTGGAGAGATTTTTCATTTGAAAAACAGTTAACAACAAAACCCAAAGCCCTCATGTGACCAATTAAAAATATTTCAGAACCAATGAAAAAAACATAATATAGATGATTAGGAGGAAGTTCAGACCTCTGAAAATCTTTTTACTTTAGAAACGAGAAACAGAAAAATGTTTATGATTTTCAAAAGTATGGGCTTTGATCTCATGGGGGAAAAAAGCATAAGGTAAAAAAAAAAGTTGGATGTGAAATGAGAATGTAGATGTACTAATTAAAGACATCAGAAAAACAATTATGTGATGAAGAATAATAAAACTTTATGTGATAGGAAATGAAGAAATGACAAACTAGATGAATAATGTTGCATACACATCTTAAAAGCTGATTCAGCATTTTTAGGAATAGAAAAGTTATTAAAGCAGTGAGACAGAAGTCCATGGGAGGATAGAGAGCAACTCTACCACACAGGGGCACCTTAGGAAGTATCCAGAAGTCACTGAAGACAGACCTCTAATAGTCGTCACAAAATTTAAAACCTGATCTACAGAATGAAAAGATCTCATTTATATTGCCTAGAAACAACCTGGAGACATGTTTTGGTTATCTATACCTTCTTTTTCTTTAACACAAGGATTTTTAAATATATATCTTGCAGGTTTTGTTATAGTAAAAATAATTATTGACAAAAAGTTTATCAGACCTATCATCAGAATAAATGCTAGAAGGTGCTTCCTACGAATGGAGTTCTTTACCCTCTATAGTCATTGACCAGTTTGAGAAATACATATACACATATTCTCACATGCCTAAAATTGTACTCACAAGCCAAGGAGATTTACAGTCTGCCAGCAGCACACCCAGGGAACTTCTCAGCCTTCAAAATGCGCTAAGTGTTCAGGGAGAAATATTGTGACACAAACTTTTATACCCAGACAAGTTGCATTTCGTATTTGAAAGAAATGAAAAGTCTGAGCTATTCAACAGTTATCCTTATACTCTTATAGGAAAAAAGTATTTACTGACATATTTCAACTATGAAGTGAATCAAATATAAAAACTCACATGGACTAGTCACAGAGTATTTAAAAAGGGGAATCTGTCTATGAATTTATAATAAAAATATAATTCCAATTTATTTACATAGAAAATATCTATCTCAGTAATATTATAATAGTGAACATTTTTAAGTTTCCTTTTTAAATGTACAGTCTGAAATCTCGCATCTCCTGATGTTAAAGCAACAGATGCATCAATAACAGAAAAACTGAGGCAGAAGAACGAATAAGTGACCTGTAAGACGAAATGGTGGAAATAACTGCCGAGGAGCAAAATAAAAAAAAAAAAAAAAAGAAAAGAATTGAAGACAATCTCAGAGACCTCTGGAACAAGAATAAACGCACCAACATTCTAATTATAGGGTTCCCAGAAGAAGAAGAAAAAAAGAAAGGGTCTGAGAAAATATTTGAAGAGATTATAGTGGAAAACTTCCCTAACATGGGAAAGGAAATAGTCACCCAACTCCAGGAAGCACAGAGAGTCCCATACAGGATAAAACCTAGGAAAACACACCAAGACACATACTAATCAAACTAAAACGAAAATAAAATTCAAAGAAAAAATATTAAAAGCAGCAAGGGAAAAACAAAAAAATAACACACAAAGGAATCCCCATAAGGTTATTAGCTGGTTTTTCAGTGGACACTCTGGAGGCCAGAAGAGTGTCAGGATATACTTAAAGGGATGAAAGAGAAAAACCTACAACCAAGATTACTCTACCCAGCAAGGATCTCATTCAGATTCAATGGAGAAGTCAAAAGCTTTTCAGATGAGCAAAAGCTAAGAGAATTCAGCATCACCAAATCAGCTTTACAACAAATGTTAAATACATTTCTTTAAGTGGGAAACATAAGAGAAGAAAAATACCCACAAAAACAAACCCAAAGCAATTAAGAAAATGGTAACAGGAACATACATATTGATAATAACCATGAATGTAAATGGATTACATGCCCCAACCAAAAGACACTGGCTGAATGGATACAAAAACAACACCCATATATATGCTGTCTATAAGAGGCCCACTTCAGACCCAGGGACACATACATACTGAAAGTGAAGGGATGGAAAAAAAGATATCCCGTGCAAATGGAAATCAAAAGAAAGCTGGCATACCAATACTCGTATCAGATAAAATAGACTTTAAAATAAAGACTGTTACAAAAGATAAGGAGGGATACTACATAATGATCAAAGGATCAATCCAAGAAGAAGATATAACAATTATAAATGTTTATGTACCCAGCATAGGAGTACCTCAATACATAAGGCAAATGCAAACATCCATGAAAGGAGAAATCGATAGTAACACAATAATCATAGGGAATGGACAGATCATCCAAAATGAAAATAAAGAAAGAAACACAAGCTTTAAATGACACAATAGACCAGATAGATCTAATTGATATTTATAGGACATTCCATACAAAAGTGGCAGAATACACTTTCTTCTCAACTGCACATGGAACAGTCTCCAGGATAGATCATATCTTGGGTCACACATCAAACATTCCACACAAAAGTGGCAGAATACACTTTCTTCTCAACTGCACATGGAACAGTCTCCAGGATAGATCATATCTTGGGTCACACATCAAGCTTCAGAAAATTTAAGAAAACTGAAATCGTATCAAGTATCTTTTCTGACCATGACGCTATGAGACTGGAAATCAGTTAGAGGAAAAAAAACTGTAAAAAACAGAAATAAATGGAGGCTAAACAGTGCACTACTAAATAACCAAGAGATCACTGAAGAAATCAAAGAAGAAATTAAAAATACATAGAGGGCTTCCTTGGTGGCACAGTGGTTGGGAGTCCACCTGCTGATGCAGGGGACATGGTTTCATGCCCTGGTCTGGGAGGATCCCACGTGCTGCGGAGTGGCTGGGCCCGTGAGCCATGGCCGCTGAGGCTGCGCGTCCGGAGCCTGTGCTCCACAACAGGAGAGGCCACAACAGTGAGAGGCCCGTGTACAGCAAAAAAAAAACAAAAAAAAAACAAAAAAAAAACATAGAAACAAATGACAATGGAAACACAATGACCCAAAACCTATCGGACACAGCAAAAGCAGTTCTAAGATGGAAGTTTATAGCAATACAATCTCATCTCAAGAAACAAGAAAAATCTCAAATAAACAATCTAACCCTACACTTAAAAACAGCTAGAGAAAGAAGAACAAAGAAAACCCAAAGTCAGTAGAAGGAAAGAAATCATAAAGATCAGAGCAGAAATAAATTAAATAGAAATGAAGAAACAATAGCAAAGATCGATAAAACTAAAAGCTGGTTCTTTGAAAAGATAAACAAAATTGATAAACCCTCAGCCAGACTGATCAAGAAAAAAAGGAGAGAACACAAATCAATAAAATTACAAATGAAAAAGGAGAAATCACAACTGAAACTGCAGAAGTACAAAGGATTATAAGAGACTACTACAAACAACTATATGCCAATGAAATGGACAACCATGAAGAAATGGACAAATTCTTGGAAAGATACCATTTTCCAAGACTGAACCAGGAATAATTAGAAAATATAAACAGAGCTATCACAAGTAATGAAATTGAAACCATAATTAAAAATCTTCCAACAAACAACAGTCCAGGACCAAATGGCTTCAGAGGCGAATTCTATCAAACATTTGGAAAAGAGCTAACACCTATCCTTTTCAAACTCTCCCCAAAAATTTCAGAGGGAGAAACACTCCCAAATTCATTCTACAAAGCCACCATCACCTGATAACAAACCCAGGCAAAGATGTCACAAAGAAAGAAAACTACAGGCCAATATCACCAATGAACATAGATGCAAAAATCCTGAACAAAATACTAGCAAACAGAATCCAACAGCACATTAAAAGGATCATAAACCATGATCAAGTGGGATTTATGCCAGGGATGCAAGGATTCTTCAATATATGCAAATAAATCAATGTGATACACCACATTAACAAATGAAGGAATAAAAATCATATGATCATCTCAGTAGGTGCAGAAAAAGCTTTTGGCAAAATACAACACCCATTTATGATAAAAGCTCTCCAGAAAATGGGCATAGACAAAACCTATCTCAACATAATAAAGGCCATATATGACAAACCCACAGCAAGCATCATATTCAATGGTGAAAAACTGAAAGCATTTCCACTAAGACCAGGAGCAAGACAAGGATGTCCACTTTCGCCACTCTTATTAAACATAGTTTTGGAAGTCCTAGCCACAGCAATTAAAAAAGATAAAGAAATAAAAGGAATACAAATTGGAAAAGAAGTAAAACTGTCACTGTTTGCTGATGACATGATACTATACATGGAAAATCCTAAAGATGCCACCAGAAAACTACTAGAACTAATCAATGAATTTGTTAAGGTTGCAGGATACAAAATTAATGCACAGAAGTCTCTGGCATTTCTATACACCAACCACAAAATTTCAGAAAGAGAAATTAAGGAAACACTTCCACTTACCATTGCAACAAAAAGAATAAAATACCTAGGAACAAACTTGCCTAAAGAGGCGAAAACCTTTTACTTAGAAAACTATAAAACACTGATGAACGAAATCAAAGATGACATAAATAGATGGAGAAATATACCATGTTCTTGGATTGGAAGAATCAGTATTGTGAAAATGACTATATGACCCAAAGCAATCTACAGATTCAGTGCAATCCCTATCAAACAACCACTGACATTTTTCACAGAAACAGAGCAAGAAATTTCACAATTTGTATGGAAACACAAAAGACCCCGAATAGCAAAAGCAATCTTGAGAAAGAAAAATGGAGTTGGAGGAATCAGGCTCCCTGACTTCAAACTATACAACAAAGCTGCAGTAATCAAGACAGTATGGTACTGGCACAAAAACAAAAATATAGATCATTGGTACAAGATAGAATGCCCAGAGATAAACCCACACACACATGGGCACCTAATTTATGGCAAAAGAGGCAAGAACATACAATGGAGAAAAGACAGCCTCTTCAATAAGTGGTGCTGGGAAAACTGGACAGCTACATGTAAAAGAATGAAATTAGAACACTCCCAAACACCATACACAAAAATAAACTCAAAATGGATTAAAGACCTAAATGTAAGGCCAGACACTATCAAACTCTTAGAGGAAAACATAGGCAGAACACTCTATGACATAAATCACAGCAAGATCCTTTTTGACCCACCTCCTAGAGAAATGGAAATATAAACAAAAAAACAAATGTGACCGAATGAAACTTCAAAGCTTTTGCACAGGAAAAGAAACCATAAACCTGATGAAAAGACCACCCTCAGAATGGGAGAAAATTTTTGCAAATGAATCAATGAACAAAGGATCAATCTCCAAAATATATAAACAGCTCATGCAGCTCAATATTAAAAAAACAAACAACCCAATCCAAAAATGGGCAGAAGACCTAAATAGACATTTCTCCAAAGAAGATATACAGAACAAGATCCATTTTGACCCACCTCCCAGAGAAACGGATATAAAAACAAAAATAAACAAATGAGACCTAATGAAACTTAAAAGCTTTTGCACAGCAAAGGAAACCATAAATAAGATGAAAACTCATCCCTCAGAATGGGAGAAAATATTTACAAATGAAGCAACTGACAAAGGATTAATCTCCAAAATTTACAAGCAGGTCATGCAGCTCAATATCAAAAGAACAAGCAACACAATCCAATAATGGGCAGAAGACCTAAATAGACATTTCTCCAGAGCAGATATACAGATTGCCAACAAACACATGAAAGGATGCTCAACATCATTAATCATTAGAGTAATGCAAATCAAAACTGCACTGAGGTATCACCTCACACCAGTCAGAGTGGCCATCATCAAAAAATCAACAAACAATAAATGCTGGAGAGGGTGTGGAGAAAAGGGAACCCTCCTCCACTGTTGGTAGGAATGTAAATTGGTACAGCCTCTATGGAGAACAGTATGGAGGTTAAACTAAAAATAGAACTACCATATGAGCTAGTAATTCCACTACTGGTCATATACACAGAGAAAACCATAATTCAAAAAGAGTCATGTACCACAATGTTCATTGCAGCACTATTTACAATAGCCTGGACATGGAAGCAACCTAATTGTCCATCGACAGATGAATGGATAAATGGCAAATATACACATTGGAATATTGCTCAGCCATAAAAAGAAATGAAATTGAGTTATTTGTGGTGAGGTGGATAAACCCAGAGTCTGTCATACTGAGTGAAATAAGTCAGAAAGAGAAAAACAAATACTGTATGCTAACACATATATATGTAATTTAAAAAAATGGTTCTGATGAACTTAGGAGCAGGACAGGAATAAAGACACAGATGTCTAGAATGGAGTTGAGGACATGCGGAGGTGTAAGGGTAAAATAGGATGAAGTGAGAGAGTAGCATTTACCTATATACACTACCAAATGTAAAATAGCTAGCTAGTGGCAAGCAGCTGCATAGCACAGGGAGATCAGCTCGGTGCTTTGTGACCACTTAAAGGTGTGGGATAGGGAGGGTGGGAAGGAGATGCAAAAGGAGCGGTTATGGGGGTGTATGTATACGTATAGCTGATTCACTTTGTTATACAGCAGAAACTAACATAACATTGTAAAGGAATTATACTCCAATAAAAATGTTAAAGAAAAAAAAGCCTCTTGTATATTTAAGACTGCAGGAAGCACTGTAGAGAGCATAAATAAGTGTTTACATGACTCTTGCGCTAAAAATACTTCAATTTGTAGAGGTATAGAAAAGAGAATAGGAAGGAGAGTATGGTCAAAATTTTACAATAATTGGGTGCCACGATAGCTTCCAAATGCAGTTGTATGCCCAAAGGAGAAGATTCAGAATTCTTGCCAATGCAAAGCTCAGAGAGATGTAGCATGATGGTCTTGGCACAGGGTTCCACTGACAGGTATGCTGATTTGGGGAACGAACTTTCCCATCATTAGCCTCTCCTCCTCAGGAAGAGGTCTTTAGTCTATATCCCACCACTGAAGGAACAGCCCAAACAGACAGACTGTGCCTTCCAGATCAATATCATAGAGGGTGTCTGAATTTAAAAAATGAACTTTATTATTCCTTCCAATTGCTAAAAGCTCAGAGAGGAACAATATTTTCATCCAAATTGTCTGGCATATATTGTACATATTAGAGCCAGACCTGGAGTAAACCAGATGCAATTTGAGACTTGTGGAATTTATTTCTCAGCCAAGCAAGAAGCTGAATTAATAGACTTTTACTTTTACTTTTGTTGAATTGAGAAAGCTGAAGATTTTCTAGCATATTCTTACCAGATGGCATGCTCTATAGCCTACAATTTTTCCCCTGCTTTGGATGGCCTCTAAGTCGGCTGCTGGAAAGGTGAACAGGAAAAATACGTATTTACTTATTTGTATGTAATTAAAGCAGGATAGAGAAGAAAGATCAGTCTGAAAAGATCAGTCTAAAAGACTGATCAGAAGAAAGTCCAGCTATGGCTCAACTCGACCTAACTGCACAATTCTTTCAGACTTTTGTAAGAAAAGATATGTCTTCCTGAAATTTAAAGGCATATAGTATTAATCAATTTTGGTATGACAAATAAGTTGAGTGGATGTTTAATGGCTAATGACCTAAATATAAGAGAATGTGCTAATATTTATGAGGTCTATAAGTGATGATGGAAAATAAGAACTTAATATGATCAAAACCAACTGAACAAATTTGCCATTTTAAAGACTGTTTAAATTGGAAACATCAATTTGTTACCCATATTTTTATATGGAAGCTCTTAGAAATTTTTGCTGTGTTATAGAAAGATATTAGAGACTAATTGTCTTTAGAGTTATAAATAATAGTAGAATCGGAAAAGTGAGTTTTTGAAAGTTATATTTAGGTCAGTCAGAATTAACATCTCACATTTTACAGTTTAAATGAGTGATCCAGAGAAGCAAGAAATTTAACAGTAAATTAGAAAAGAGAATGCTTATACAGTAAATTGAACACAAATTCAATGTTTATAGAATGATAATAGATGATTACAAGTAACATATTTCTGATGACATATATAAAAACATCAGTACATTCTGTAGGGATAGTTTTCAAAATAGCTGGTAATTTTTCAGGATGGTATAGCTCTTAATCCCAGCTTTGACTGACTTTTGGTATCTACTTGCTGGGAAAGCAAATGACCATTTATTTACCAGAGTAGTAACTGACATTAGTGAAATAGAACCAATCCCTTTACAATTTCTACCTGTTCCCGCATTGATTTAAATAGGTAGAAACCATCTGTAATTTATTTCACTTTGTCAAGAAGTGTACACAGACAGCAGACATCGAAGAGAAGGCACTGGATGCCATAATTCTTCAAGCTTATTAATTAGAATTTGGTTCAGCATTTTATAAGTCATGTCCATGTACATCAACTCTTTGAGCTCCATTATGCCTCTTCCTGTTTCAGGTCTGTGTGTAACTTTCTCAGGTTTCAAAGTCCATGGAGAGCCTTTCTTGTTGGTCCTTGGGTTATCTGACTGCCCCTGGCTGTGACAGGGCAGGAAGAGTGTGTTCAGATTCCTTTACAGCCTTAGTGAAGGATGTACACTTACAGGTTTACTCCCTCATTAATATGTAGAATCGGAGGCAATGATTCCACCAAAAGTTATTCAGAAATAAATCAGGTAGAGGGTGAATTCTGAGAAGTCACAAAAATAAAAACAAAATCCACATTTATCCATCACAAGGCAAAATTAGATCTCAAACCCATGTGTTCTTACCATTGTGCTTTGGATACTTCAATCCCTGCATATTCCTTATACTCCAAACACTGAGTATTTTCATCTAAGAATTAGGTTGTTTGGGCTTGGTATCCTCATATGAGTATCTCTCTCTTTCTCACCCTCTCTCTCTCTCTCTTAATATTTTATATAAATTCAAAAACTCATTTCTGTTTCTGTATGTTAGGAATATCACATTTATCAGGTGAGTGATCTGTGCGGTCTCTCATTGTTCTATAAATATTGCCTTGAATGTAATTTTTCATATTTTCTCCTGTCTTTCCAAACTGCCTTATCACATCTTCCAGTTGTTTAGGGAATTCATTCTTGAACAATATCATATTATCAATATTAAAATTGTATGTGGTAAGCCTTTTTTTGGCAAGTGATTCAAAGCTTACTTTTTTATTACATTCATGATTCACTTCTTCCAATAATTTCTCAATATAGACATTAAATTAAAGTTAATTTCTATTTATTTTGAGCTGTGGGAGTATATAATATGTAGCAATATTTATGGGGCAAAAGGAAGTGTTAGTGGTTAAACTGCATGGAAATTGAAACAAAATGATTTATAACTTTAGGGGAATGCATCGATACCATCAAACATAACTCTTACTTATAAATAAAATGGCAAAGTCATCCCATCCTAGCTCTTTAACCATTTCACATTTTGATATCTTTAAATAAACTAGATAAATGCAAAGCGTAGAAAATTTTCTGCCACAAATCTTAACTTTTTCTTCCACAAATCTTAACTTTTTCTTGCTCATTTATTGAAGACAAAAAATACTATTGTACTCTTCAGTCAAGATCCAGGAGTCCAGCCACTCCCTTTTCCCCAAACTCAACCTGGACTCCCACATTCCCACATTCAATGAATCTTGTACCCATGTCAATGCTCTTCACGTGACTCTTCATTGACTATTTACTTCTCTGACCACTAAAAGTGTAACAATTAACCTAATCTGAACAAAACTACAGCAAAAGAGAATCTTTTAAAAGAAAGAAAAAAAGGAATACTAGTTTTCCAGTAGATACTCTTCAGTATACTGTATAAAGTCTGATAAAAGCCACCTTGTGAAATATTCTGAATAATCCACCCTGTTCTAGAATTGTGCAATGACTTTTTTCTCCCTTTGGCTTTCTCAATCAACAGATGGAAAATTTCTCACTCTCCTACATGCTCGGCTATTAAACTTTCAATTCACTGCCAAAAACATCTTGTCAAACAAATAACCAAATATACCACAGAAAGCAAATTCTAAAATGATGAAGTAAAATAATAAAGATCAGAGCAGAAATAAATTAAATAGAAATGAAGAAACAATAGCAAAGATCGATAAAACTAAAAGCTGGTTCTTTGAAAAGATAAACAAAATTGATAAACCCTCAGCCAGACTGATCAAGAAAAAAAGGAGAGAACACAAATCAATAAAATTACAAATGAAAAAGGAGAAATCACAACTGAAACTGCAGAAGTACAAAGGATTATAAGAGACTACTACAAACAACTATATGCCAATGAAATGGACAACCATGAAGAAATGGACAAATTCTTGGAAAGATACCATTTTCCAAGACTGAACCAGGAATAATTAGAAAATATAAACAGAGCTATCACAAGTAATGAAATTGAAACCATAATTAAAAATCTTCCAACAAACAACAGTCCAGGACCAAATGGCTTCAGAGGCGAATTCTATCAAACATTTGGAAAAGAGCTAACACCTATCCTTTTCAAACTCTCCCCAAAAATTTCAGAGGGAGAAACACTCCCAAATTCATTCTACAAAGCCACCATCACCTGATAACAAACCCAGGCAAAGATGTCACAAAGAAAGAAAACTACAGGCCAATATCACCAATGAACATAGATGCAAAAATCCTGAACAAAATACTAGCAAACAGAATCCAACAGCACATTAAAAGGATCATAAACCATGATCAAGTGGGATTTATGCCAGGGATGCAAGGATTCTTCAATATATGCAAATAAATCAATGTGATACACCACATTAACAAATGAAGGAATAAAAATCATATGATCATCTCAGTAGGTGCAGAAAAAGCTTTTGGCAAAATACAACACCCATTTATGATAAAAGCTCTCCAGAAAATGGGCATAGACAAAACCTATCTCAACATAATAAAGGCCATATATGACAAACCCACAGCAAGCATCATATTCAATGGTGAAAAACTGAAAGCATTTCCACTAAGACCAGGAGCAAGACAAGGATGTCCACTTTCGCCACTCTTATTAAACATAGTTTTGGAAGTCCTAGCCACAGCAATTAAAAAAGATAAAGAAATAAAAGGAATACAAATTGGAAAAGAAGTAAAACTGTCACTGTTTGCTGATGACATGATACTATACATGGAAAATCCTAAAGATGCCACCAGAAAACTACTAGAACTAATCAATGAATTTGTTAAGGTTGCAGGATACAAAATTAATGCACAGAAGTCTCTGGCATTTCTATACACCAACCACAAAATTTCAGAAAGAGAAATTAAGGAAACACTTCCACTTACCATTGCAACAAAAAGAATAAAATACCTAGGAACAAACTTGCCTAAAGAGGCGAAAACCTTTTACTTAGAAAACTATAAAACACTGATGAACGAAATCAAAGATGACATAAATAGATGGAGAAATATACCATGTTCTTGGATTGGAAGAATCAGTATTGTGAAAATGACTATATGACCCAAAGCAATCTACAGATTCAGTGCAATCCCTATCAAACAACCACTGACATTTTTCACAGAAACAGAGCAAGAAATTTCACAATTTGTATGGAAACACAAAAGACCCCGAATAGCAAAAGCAATCTTGAGAAAGAAAAATGGAGTTGGAGGAATCAGGCTCCCTGACTTCAAACTATACAACAAAGCTGCAGTAATCAAGACAGTATGGTACTGGCACAAAAACAAAAATATAGATCATTGGTACAAGATAGAATGCCCAGAGATAAACCCACACACACATGGGCACCTAATTTATGGCAAAAGAGGCAAGAACATACAATGGAGAAAAGACAGCCTCTTCAATAAGTGGTGCTGGGAAAACTGGACAGCTACATGTAAAAGAATGAAATTAGAACACTCCCAAACACCATACACAAAAATAAACTCAAAATGGATTAAAGACCTAAATGTAAGGCCAGACACTATCAAACTCTTAGAGGAAAACATAGGCAGAACACTCTATGACATAAATCACAGCAAGATCCTTTTTGACCCACCTCCTAGAGAAATGGAAATATAAACAAAAAAACAAATGTGACCGAATGAAACTTCAAAGCTTTTGCACAGCAAAGGAAACCATAAACAAGACAAAAATGCATCCCTCAGAATGGGAGAAAATATTTACAAATGAAGCAACTGACAAAGGATTAATCTCCAAAATTTACAAGCAGGTCATGCAGCTCAATATCAAAAGAACAAGCAACACAATCCAATAATGGGCAGAAGACCTAAATAGACATTTCTCCAGAGCAGATATACAGATTGCCAACAAACACATGAAAGGATGCTCAACATCATTAATCATTAGAGTAATGCAAATCAAAACTGCACTGAGGTATCACCTCACACCAGTCAGAGTGGCCATCATCAAAAAATCAACAAACAATAAATGCTGGAGAGGGTGTGGAGAAAAGGGAACCCTCCTCCACTGTTGGTAGGAATGTAAATTGGTACAGCCTCTATGGAGAACAGTATGGAGGTTCCTTAAAAAACTAAAAATAGAACTACCATACGACCCAGCAATCTCACTACTGCACATATACCCTGAGAAAACCATAATTCAAAAGGAGACATGTACCACAATGTTCACTGCAGCACTATTTACAATAGCCAGGACATGGAACCAACCTAAATCTCCATCAACAGATGAATGAATAAAGAAGATGTGGCACATATATACAATGGAATATTACTCAGCCATAATAAGAAATGAAATTGAGTTATTTGTAGTGGGGTGGATGGACCTAGAGTCTGTCATACAGAGTGAAGTAAGTCAGAAAGAGAAAAACAAATACCATATGCGAACACATGTATATGGAATCTAAAAATATAAAAAAATGGTACTGGTGAACCTAGCTGCAGGGCAGGAATAAAGAGATACACATAGAAAATTGACTTGAGGTCATGGTGCGGGAGGATGAAGCGGGGGCAAAGTGAGAGTGGCATCAACATACATACACTACCGAATGTAACATAATTGGCTGGTGGGAAGCAGCAGCATAGCACAGGGAGTTAGGCCCTGTGCTTTGCAATGACCTATATGGGTGGGATGGGGAGGATGGGAGGGAGGTTCAAGAGGGAGGGGATATCGGGACATGTGTATGCATATGGCTGGTTCGCTTTGTTGTACAACAGAAACTAACAAAGTATTGTGAAGTAATTATACTCCAATAAAGATCTATTTAAAAAGGAAAAAAGAAAAAATAAAAGATTTAATACAGGGATTTTTTTTTTTTTTTTTTTGGCTGTGTTGGGTCTTCGTTGCTGTGCGTGGGCTTTCACTAGTTGTGGCAAGCAGGAGCTACTCTCCTTTGCGGTTCACAGCCTTCTTATTGTGGTGGCTTCTCTCGTTGCAGAGCGTGGGTTTTAGGCACGAGGGCTTCAGTAGTTGTGGCACACAGACTCAGTAGTTGTGGCTCGTGAACTCTAGAGTGCAGGCTCAGTAGTTGTGGCTCACGGGCTTAGTTGCTCCACAGCATGTGGGATCTTCCCAGACTAGGGCTCAAACCCATGTCACCTGAATTGCCTGGTGGATTCCTAATCACTGCACCACCAGGGAAGTCCCAGTATAGGGAATTAGAAACATAGTTATATCCTAAAAGAGAATAAAGGTGAAAAAGGAAGGATGCTGAGGTATCCCAGAGAGTAAAAACTGCAGAAAGAAGTTACAACCTCTCAATTAGGAGGACAAAAGGCAAAAGGTAGTGTTTCCAGAACATTGGAGTTCAGAGGAGGAATGACCACATATCTGATGCTCATATCTCCAAGGAGAGCTGTCAGATAATCGGCACTGGTCTTCACCTGGTGAGATTAAGAAAATTTTTGAATTGTCCAGAATATTGCTCATTTATCTTCTGAAATGTCAATTCTGCCTCAAATGCCAGTTAAAATCATGTACTGCTCCTTATTTACTTCTGCCTGCTCTTTCTGTGTCAATTTCATTTTCATCTAAATTTGTTTCTGTTTGATACTCTCTTATTTTAAAGGTCTTGAAAATATTTTAAAATTAAAAAATTTTTTTCTGTTCCCTTCTTTAAATAACTTTCAAATACAATTTTTCATCTGCTTCATAACTTACTGCTATCTCAAAAATTACTATCTACCATGTGTTAGTTTTATTTTAGCATAGTTTTATTTCATTCATGATTATAAAGGCAACTTCCTCTTCATATATATGCTTTTTCTCTTCAATCTAGTCATTTGTCCTTTCAAGACTGTGGCATTTTCTTCCAGACTTTATTATTAATTTTAGACAACGTTGGCTTTAATATGACATAGTGAAACAGAACAGGACGCTATGGTCCTTCCACCAATCCCCCCAATTGCCCCATGTCCTCAGCCTGCCTTTTGTCTGTGGAAGAACTTTAACCAAACAGTAAATTTAATCAGAGAAGTGAGAAAATGCAGACATAAAGGAAAACAGTCAGATGAGACCAAATAATAATAGTTCAGTCATTAAGCAAAGTCAAGGACCTTGCCCAAGTTCCTCCTCAAGGGCTGTAGATAATATTCTGAGCCATATCCTGTGAGCTGTTTTATAGATACTAAAACCCCCACCAGGTGGAAAAAGTTAACTACACGATGACCAGCCTGTAGCCATGACATAAGCCGCCACAGTTCCCAGAACTGGCCTCAAAGAAGTGGGAACAAACTGACCCTGGAACTAAAGACTAACTCTATTTAAAACAATCAAGATAATGCTGATCTCAGCACTGCATGACTAATTTCAAGATGACTGTCAGAGCCTACTGTGCTGTTTCTGCATGTACTCCCTCCCTCTGTCTATAAAAGCTCTTGCCCACTGATTGTCAGTGGGGGGAGTCAGCCTTTGGACAGGAGTCTGCCCTCTCCCTCCCACCCTGTTGCTGGCCACCAAAATAAACCATGCTTTCCTTTCCACCAACCTTGCCTCTTTATTGGCTTTTGAGTGGCGAGCAGTGGGACCCTCACTTCCGGTAACAGTTTATTTCGTGTCCAACATGGGGCTGCGCTCTCCCGACATCTGGCTCCCCAGTGTTTTCCAGAGCCAACAGCCACAGCAATGCGCCAAGATGGTTGCAATGAGCCAGCTGCTCATGGCTAGCTGGCCTCAAGAGGGGGATTTAAGGGGACGTTCCTTGCAGCTGACAAAACCATTTGTTTTGGGGATACTCCCTGTTTCTCCCCTGCTTGGCACTGGCTGCCAACTTACGATTTTCCTTGGTGGAACAGAAACATGCATCTGGACAAGCTGACGAGCTCCAAGACCGAGTAAGTCCACCCGTGCACATCCGGGCAAACCTCTTTTGAGCACAAAGTGCTATTTGGGCATTTTGCCGTTGGTTCTGATGTGTGTCTGACATCGAGTGCCATTTGTGAGCACGAAGTGCTATTGGGCATTTTTGCCAATTGTTTCTGACATGTGTCTGATGTCAAGGACCCTTTGTGTTGGGGAAATGTTTGTTTGGGACTTGTATACGTCATCCTCTTGGCAGATTTGTGACAGGTCTGTCTTCTGGTGTATGAATGTATATTCCATTTGTGTGATTGGAATCTTTGTTGTCTTTGGTAAAAATGAAAATTCAGGTTCAATTCATTATAAATATTATAGCTATAAGAAAAGAAAAAGAAAGATGTTTTTTAAGCAATGTATGGCAACAGTATTCTTCAGACTCCAGAGGAGATTAGTTAAGATGAAACTCTTTTAAAACTCCCAAACTGGTTCTTTTTGCATATGCAGTTAGAGAAAGCTAGCTTGATAAAATACTGTTTTCAGAATTCTGACCCTGAGAGAACAAAAATATGCCTAGGAGAAAGCTTGAAGTTAAGTCTTATCAGGTCCTTAAAATACAAACACAGCCCACTTTGCCTGAGACTTCAGCTTTGGGTTAATTAGTAGAACTTCAAAAGATGTTTGGGTTCATTAAACATACGTCTTCTACCACATTAAACAGAAATTGTGCTATGAAAAAAAAATGTATGTTTTTAGAGTTTATGGAATATGTTCTTAAGTTTGCCAATCAGAAAATGCTGGTATAACAGTTCAATTACTTGTTTCTTAGTTTTGTTAGGATCATTTTGTGTTTTTTTTGCGGTACGCGGGCCTCTCACTGTTGTGGCCTCTCCCGTTGCGGAGCACAGGCTCTGGACGCGCAGGCTCAGTGGCCATGGCTCACGGGCCCAGCCGCTCCATGGCATGTGGGATCTTCCCGGACTGGGGCACGAACCCGTGTCTCCTACATTGGCAGGCGGACTCTCAACCACTGCGCCACCAGGGAAGCCCTAGGATCTTTTGAAGGTTAAAATTGTAATATGTAATTAGAGCTACTAAAATGTTAGGGAAAACATTTCAGTGTATAAAGCAAGTATGATATGTGTTGCCACTGAAGAAGGTGTAAAGACCAGAAATATATTTGCTGAGGAAAAACAGAAAAATAATTTTGTCCTAGAACTGTTTGCTTATGTTAGGGAAAATAAGGGATGAATTAATGTGGATCCAGAAAGTGATAAAAGGTTTATGAAAACGGAACTTTGAGAAAAAAAATAAATTTGTACATTGTCAGGATTAAGATTAGATTGATTTAATTAGGTAAATGATCTTTGTTATTAATAGTAACCTGATACAAGACTGGAATTTGCTTTTCTTTCTCCCCATTAAGAGAACAGAATTTTCCTGGAGTATTGAGCTGCTTTAGATAACGGACTTTTAAGTTTCTTTCTCTAACTAACTTTGAGTATTCCTACGGGCCCCTAGGCATCTTAGAAAAAATATTAGAGTAACTAGAATTATTTTGTATGCTAAATTATATGAAAAATATTTGATGACTTTCGGATCATACTGCTAAACAGGGTAAGACATTTTAAAAATTCTAATGGAAAGCTGTTGTTTTGCTTCAAACCATATTTTTGACCTCATTGTTCAGGATGGAAAAAATTGTCTAATAAAGTTATCACAGAGTATAAATATTTATTTTGTGTATCACTGCTGGCTTTAAGTATACTGCTAAAAGCACATGTACAATGCTTATGTGACAATTGGGTGTGAGTGATAAAATATATAGCCCATAAAATGTTTCCCCATCAGCATAGCTCTGTACTTGTTTTTTATGTCTGATTAGTTTTCACCCAACGTGGATAACTAGGCCAATATATAAACAAAAATTAGGCCTAGCACCGAGAGATATGAGTGGACCCGGAGCAAGCAACTGAGCCACTCTGGCAATGCTGGAAAAAATGTTGATTATAAGTGCTTTCTATGAAAAGATTTACAATTAAAAGGGGAAAATGATGGAAGAAATTTTCACATATTGAGGTATGGGGAAGTCATTCTGGCTTATACATGATTTAATTTGAACATTAACCAAAACAGCAGGTTTGTGGCCTATTAAACATACATTGTACATCTGCTTTAACCATTAAGGAAAAAAAACCCACATTCAGAGAATAATACAAAAATAAATTTTGATTATAATCCTCATAATATGTCTACTAATTTTCAAATGTTTGTCCAGGTACTAAGACAAAGTAATCAAAGAGAGAGGTAATGTTTTCATAATGTAAAATACTGATGCTAAGCTTGGGATTTAAGATTATTTCCAACACTGTGTCCATTCACAAAATTAGGCAGGACTCCACCCCACTTTATCAGGAAGTAACCAGAGTGGCTGTCACCCCATTCCCTCAAAGAGTTGGGGAAAATTGGAACAGAAGTAGAACTAAAACCGAGTTCCTTCGCCACGTTTATGATTAACCCCTCAATCTAAAACTTTATTCCCTTTCTTGTTTTGTACCTGTCCCTCCTCAAGGTTGAGGAGTATCAAAGAAAAGGGGGAATTGAAACAAAGCAGGACTCTATGGTCCTCCCCACTGCCCCCATGTCCTCAGCCTGCCTTTTGTCTGTGGAAGAACTTTAACCAAACAGTAAATTTAATCAGAGAAGTGAGAAAATGCAGACATAAAGGAAAACAGTCAGATGAGACCAAATAATAATAGTTCAGTCATTAAGCAAAGTCAAGGACCTTGCCCAAGTTCCTCCTCAAGGGCTGTAGATAATATTCTGAGCCATATCCTGTGAGCTGTTTTATAGATACTAAAACCCCCACCAGGTGGAAGAAGTTAACTACACGATGACCAGCCTGTAGCCATGACATAAGCCGCCACAGTTCCCAGAACTGGCCTCAAAGAAGTGGGAACAAACTGACCCTGGAACTAAAGACTAACTCTATTTAAAACAATCAAGATAATGCTGATCTCAGCACTGCATGACTAATTTCAAGATGACTGTCAGAGCCTACTGTGCTGTTTCTGCATGTACTCCCTCCCTCTGTCTATGAAAGCTCTTGTCCACTGATTGTCAGTGGGGGGAGTCGACCTTTGGACAGGAGTTCCCCACCTGCCCCAGGTTGCTGGCCTCTAAAATAAAGCAAGCCTTCCTTTCCATCAACCTTGCCTCTTTATCAGATTTTGAGCAGAGAGCAGCCAGACTCCACTTTCAGTAACAATAGGAGTTCTATTGATTTTCATCACTTTCCAGTCCTTCTGTAATACAAATATTTTAGTTAGCTTATACTTGCCAAATCAAAGTAAAGGAATAAACCAAAACAAATTTTTCTAATGAAAATATACCTGAAAGCAAATGAGGTAATTGAAATACATAAGATTAAAAAACTCAAGATACAGTTATTATACAAAGCTTTGGAAAAGGTTAGTTAGCATAATAATGAGAATAATAGCCTATTTATTTTTTATTGATGCCTATTATATCCCAAATACTGAGCTAGTCACTTTTTACAGATTACCTCCTTAAACTTCCCATAGCAACCCTATTAGGTAGATGCTACTTCCTAGTTTATAGATGAGAAAATGAGGTGCAGAGAAAATAAGTGAATTGCCAAGAGTTAAGCTACTTAGCCAGAATTCAAAGTCAAGGACATCTAGCTCCAGATTTGACTTTTTAAAATCCTATATTACTCATAGAGAATGGACTTGAGGACACGGGGTGGGAGGGGGAAGCTGGGGCGAAGTGAGAGTAGCATCAACGTATGTACACTACCGAATATAAAATAGTTAGCTAGCGGGAAACAGCAGCAAAGCACAGGGAGATTAGCTCGGTGCTTTACGATGACCTAGAGGGGTGGGATAGAGAGGATGGGAGGGAGGCAAAAGAGGGAGGGGATATGGGGACATATGTATGCATATGGCTGATTCACTTTGGTGTACAACAGAAACTAACACAGTACTGTGAAGCAATTATACTCCAATAAAGATCTATTAAAAAAAATCCTACAGTATACATGCTTATTTAGTAGGCCACAGCATATTTATGGGAAAATCAAGTTAAAGAGACAAACATTCTACTTTCACTCAATTCCTGTGTCTTCTTCATGAGAGCAAATGAGAATACTATCAGGTTTAGAGGTTTGGCTGATGTGTGTATTATATGCAAATACAACATTTTGTGAAGACTTAAAAATGTTGGAAGTACTCTGGAACATCAAATAACCATGGCTAACTAAATTAAAGAAATTTTAGTAGGTTGTGAGCTGTGGTTATTTTTTGATTGATCCCTTCACCATTTGGGGCCCAAAAGACTGCTTAGCACTTAGCCTAAACTTTGGAAGCATTTATAGAGATATTCTGTTCTCATTCAGATAAGGAGAATTAAGTCACTTGATGTTTTATTGTGATTGTTTCCAGTAGACTCTCAGCTTTATATTAGAACAAAAATAATATGCATTTACAAATAAAAGAAAGCAGAATTTGATTTTATGTGATGTAAATGTCTATAATGTTAACTATTTAGAATTATTTGTTTTAGATGAATTAGTGTATGGATGATGAGCATGTTTTAAATGAAAGTCTGGTAAGCATATTAGCAAAAGTTTTAAATTACAGTAACTGATTTTGTCATCCTCAGTAAATGCCAAGAAACATAGCTTTTACAGCAAGTTCATGGAAATGTTCAGATAAAACATTTATGAATTCTCCACTAAAAGAAAAGTCTCTTATGGTTTTGTTTGACAGAGGATGACCTTTGCTTCAATAAGTTCCCATCTTTGCTATAACTTAGTGTTTAGATGCCCTGCTTAGATGAATAAAACATAATATTTTGTTCTTTGTGTTTTCTAGTATATGTGATAATTAATAGAAAGGAAGACTTTGAAGCTTTAAAATGAAGTAAATGGGTAAAAAAAAAGGCATTAAGAAATCTTTGAAGATCAGTTTCTCAGCAGGAAATTTGTCAAAGCAATTAGGATCTACCCTGACTTGGTCAAACACAGCAGTGCTCAGTTGCTGTGCTCTTTCACATAACTAAAGCATTTTTAACTTTAGTGATCTGTGCTAGTCATACAGTCAGTCACCTGATGGTTCATAGAGAGATGCGTAAACGACTCAGTTACGTAAAAAAGAACTTTATGAGAATAAAACCAAACGTACTACAGTTTTTAATATGAAAACTAAACAAACAGGAAAATATGAATTGGATAACTTTCAACTGGATGTACTATAGATTCAATGTAGATTCAGTTTTAATATTTGTGCTTCTCTTCTTGCTTTAATTCTTATATTTCTTTAGAAGGAAGACAGTATTACTTTCTACTGAGGTATAATCAGAAAACAGTAGCAGTTGAGGTAAACAAGAAGTCCCCTACTCATGTCCTGAAGATCTGAAAGTTTGCTACAACAACCATCTATTCCACTACCCCCTTTTAGCAAATAAGGTGTCATCTGGTCCAAAGGAAAGTAGCACATTAAGTTTTGTGGTCATAGGACACCATTGATGCACTTAATCAATGATTTATTTTATGGCCTGACCCACAGGTAGGAATTTATTCTATGGTATTGAAAGATTACTTAGGACTTCAATATATAGATAGGTAGGGAATAAAGTATGGACTCATTAACATTTTTATAATGATCTCTCTTTGTAAAGACATGTGAAATTTTGATTTTAATAGAGACACTGACATCACATGTCCCCAGACAAGGAGTAATTGTACCCCTGTTGTGGGAATTATGTCTATTTTCTGCCAAAACTCTCTGACATATACTGGACACATCCAGAGACATTGGAAGAAGGACACTACTCATATTTGGTTAACATATACTTGCAGAATTAAAACAAGTAAAGTGCCAAGTTCATATTATTGAAATTGTTCATTGAAAACGCATGCCCTGAAAATTAGATTCTAGCATATTGGCATGTTTTTAACTAATCAAGTGCCAGTGGGTTACATGAGATTTATATATGTTCACTGGCGTGCAAATAACAGGACCTGGAGAATTCCAAGAAAGTATATACATTTGAATAAATGTTTGAATTTCCTGGATGACTTGTCTTCTAGATCAACAGTCCCCAAAATATTTCTACAGAGGATTAATCCTGTGACATGCTTTTCAAAAAGTGTTTCCTTGGTCAGTTGAGTTAGGAAATGTGCATGCTATATGACCTTCTTCACTGCTTACAGCAGAATAACACATTAAAAGCTTTGATAATTCCTTCAATAAGAAAACTTATTTGGCTTTTTTTTCCCATCTAGTGTTCCCAAAAATGTACTTAAGTACAAAATTCTTTTCCTGTGCAACATTTATTAGAATCCTAAACATATAATCTTCTGGAAAATTATTCCCAACCTAGCATTTACCAAAGATATTCAAATTTAATAAATATCCTCTGGGAAATATTTGCCAAAATTCTTTCATACATGAAGAAACAAATTGTTTTCTACACGGCTTTTTAGCCTGTGGGATACGAAAGGTTTTCCTGGATTTGTGATATTGACTATTGCAAAATCTTCTATAACATTTTTATTAGTGAAATGCCTTTTTTATGACAATAACAATGTTTGTTCAGTGTTGTCTTTTGTTCATGACAATAACAGTAGCCGATAATTTTGAGTGCTTGCAATGTGTCAGGAATTAATTTTAAGTGCTTTAAATGAAACAATATACTTAATCTTCACAATAACCCTCAGTGGTGGATATTATTATTTCCACTTTTTGGAAGAAAAAACTGAGGAAACAGAGAGGTTAAGTAAATTGATTACAGTCACATGACCAGTGAGTAGCAGAGCTGGTATTCAAAACCAAGCACCCTGGCACCAAAGCCCAAGTGCTTAATCATAGCACTATACCGCCACTTATCACGAGAGCCTGTTCTGGGACTCTCATGATCCTCCCTCCATCTCCACTCATTTGTAGCTTTAGGCTCCCAGTGGCTACTAGGATATCTCAGTGAAGAGGAAACCTAGTCTTGCTTCAGAAGCTTAAGATACTTGACAGTCTTTCTGACACTTATATGCCAGGAACATGGCCATAGCCAGTACAAACTCTTGAGCCGGAGTCAACAGAATAAAGTTTCCAAAGTTTAGGCTAACATTGTTTCCAAAAGTAGTGTTCTAGCATTCTGATATTTTATGGACATAGTGCCAGTAAAAGTTTTTCATTTTACATAGTATGAAATAAGAGAAATATAATACCATTGCCTCTTTTTTGGATATTTACAGTAACCTTGTTTAATCTAGCATTTTCCAAACTTATTTGAAGATATGTCTCCTTCATGGTACACACCTATCAACATCTCGAAGACCAAAGTTACAACCACCCTAAGTTTGATAAATAGTGAGTAATTACCAGTGATGTGCTGATGTTTAAAAACTGGATCTCCAAGGCAAAAAGGAAAGAAAGTTTTTTTAAAAGACTGATTTACAGAGTTTGAATGTTGTAGTGAAAAGATAGGCACAATAGCTTCTGAAAAGCTGACAAAGGCTGGCTGCAGCACACCATATATTTCTCAATCTCCTCAAAATCTAGCATTACCTCTTATATCATCATTAAGAATTGGCATCTCTTTAAGTGGAGGCCATTATACAAGCGATCAAGAGGGATTTTCAAGGATTGTATTCAAGGCTTTTATATGATTATCTTTACTTTATGTGGACACTTGACATAAGTGCTTAAAAAGTCACATCTGGACTAAGTCACTACCAATATGGTTGTGATGTCATAGACTTTCTTCCAAAAATCCTACATTAGATGCATATCAAGATTGCCTATATCCTAATAATTCTAGCTCTAACTGTTTAAATGTATTCCTATCACAAAAAGCCATTATACAAGAGTCTATAATAAAAGACAGTACACACCAAAGTGGAAAAAAACCCAAAGGGACTAACCATAAGGAAAGAAAAGAGGAAAAAAATTTAGACCAGGTTTATTTCAAAGATCCACTATCTACAAATATTTGCTCCCTAAACTGTTGTGACCTAATGGAGTTCCCTCTAATTCCTTACAAATATCACTTTATCTAAACTTCTCTTATACATTATCATAAAATGGCACATTGATATGTATAAGCAGTTCAGTCAGGCTCTCTCATGAAGACGTCTAAGACGACAGTACCATCCACAGTTATTCTACTAGCATTGAAGCCGTTCCCATTGCATTGAAACTGTCAGGGTAGAAAACAATTTTCTCTACCCTCTTTTGTTATTGTTTGGGAACCTACAAATTAAATTGACAAAAGACAGATTATCAACAGAAAAGACAGATTTTTATTTATGTGCATACATAGGAGTTCACAGGAAAACATGACTCAAGGAGATGGTTAGAACTGGGGACTTATAACACATCTTGACAGGGGAAGGGGAAGGGAATAAGAGTACTTATGGGAAAACAAATGTCTTTTAGAAAAGATAAATGGGCCCTTAGAAAAATAGATGGCAGATACAATAGTTTTGTGACAACGTCTGTTTAGGTGATTTCTTGTCCTGGTGCTAACTTCTCCCTTCTGGTGATAGGAGTCAGTC
This sequence comes from Neophocaena asiaeorientalis asiaeorientalis, assembly GCF_003031525.2. Taxonomy (NCBI): domain Eukaryota; kingdom Metazoa; phylum Chordata; class Mammalia; order Artiodactyla; family Phocoenidae; genus Neophocaena; species Neophocaena asiaeorientalis. Next base: position 3,126,722 of record NW_020174703.1, read on the forward strand.
TTCCCTGGTTGCAAAACTCCTGAGGAGAGGATTTATGACAGTTGAATTCTTTTGGGAGGCTCAGCTTTTAAACAGATAAGTAGAGTTTAGAAGTTAAAAAAAACCTTTATAGTGTACATTATGGATCCCTTCAAAACTCAAATGGAGGACTTCCCTGGTGGCACAGTGGTTGAGTCCGCCTGCTGATGCAGGGGACACGGGTTCGATCCCTGGTCTGGGAAGATCCCACATGCCGCGGAGCAACTAAGCCCATTCACCACAACTACTGAGCCTGCGTGCCTAGAGTGCATGCTTCGCAACAAGAGAAGCCACTGCAATGAGAAGCCCAGGCACCGCAACGAAGCCCGCTAGCCACAACTAGAGAAAACCTGCTTGCAGCAACAAAGACACGACACAGCCAAAAAAACCAAAACAAAACAAAAAACAGAAAAACTCAAATGGACAATGATATATATACAGTGTAGAAGGCAGTAGAACAACCCAAATGTGGGAAGATAGTGACTGAGGTTAGGGAAGTCATCTGAGCAAATTATTGTCAGGTTTTTCTGAAGCACAGCTGCAGGCAAGGAAACATCATTGTGGGTATCTGGGGAAAAAAATGTCCTGCAAGCAGAGGTCATTTCTTAGTGAATTTATGATGTGGGCTAATTTTTAGCCTGATAGGCCACTTCTCTTTGAACAGAGATTTGGCTTCCTTAAGAACCAGGCAGAATTATGCAACTAAAGGCTGCAGATTCAAATCAAAGACAAATTAATATGTATGTAGTAAAAAAAGAAAACTCTGCCCATTAATTCAAATTGATCTCTTAAGTCAAAGTCAGAAAACCATGATAAGAATTACAATAAATGACATAATTCTAAAATTATTAAGGACAGAAGTACATATATTCAGGGTGACACTCAAAATACTTACAGCATAGGCATTATCCAGATTAAAGAGTGCTGGCTGTAAACCATTGATATGGCCATGATAGCATGTACCCACTAAAATGCCATCATTACACTGTCAGATAGATTTCCTTGTTTACCTATCTCTTTGCTGACACTAACCCAATGTAATTTGAATATTCAGAAATGGTGTTGCTAAATTCCAATTTTAGTTTTTAAAATTAATATTAAATTTTATGTATTTTTCATGTATACTGTACAATTAATTATAAGTTAATGTTAAGAAAACAAATACTACTTGGTTGCATAAACTCACCTTACAAATGTATAGGCTAAAAAAATTGTTTTATCCACATACTTTTTCCCCTAGAAACAGAATTTAGAAAAAACCCCCACAATTATTTAGCACACCATGTTGCATTTTAAATGAAATACAAAAATGTGGCTAAGATTCGCATTATTCATAGTGAATAATAATACTTAGATCATTTTTAGTTTGGAAAATCTTTGTAATCCTATTAACTTTTGCAATAAATATGGAGCAATGCCATTTGGCTTGTTAACAAAGTAGTCACAAAAATCGCTGGGGAAAAGTGTAACATATGCACTAAATACCTTTGAAGCTATTTAGAGAACATGAAATAGAAATTATGAGCTAGCAGCCAATGTGAGAAAACACTAGGTTTTCTTCTGCGTGCAGTCATGATTTGTAAACAACAATTACTAACTAGAGAAAATGAGAGCAAAACACAGGGCTCAGCCAGGTGTTATTTTACGTAAGTTATTTATTCTGCTATTTGATCAGTGATAAGAACAAAATCACCCATATCCTCAGGAATACATGAATGTTTCAAGGCAGCTGTGGGAGCACCTGGCTACTTGTCCTATGCAAAGACTACCTCTATCAAGGAAGAATCAAGATTTATTCCTCTTGGCTTGAACCAGAAACCATGCCAATAAATCTGTTGCATTGCATTATTTCTTTAATGAGAGAACAAAAGCAGTTTTACATCCTATTTCTGGTGAATTGGCAGGAATACACTTGCATCCTCTTGAATCTGTGTGACAGGATCCTTCAACATTCCCTCGAGTGGCCAACAGCATGAGTGCTTTCTCCCTTTGTATATTTTCTATAAATGCACACACACACAGACTATTGGTAAGGAAGAAACTTTCTTCTCCCTCCTAGGTTCTTCTGGCTGATCTAAGAATTAAATTGACCTGAGACAAATTGACAAGAGAAAATCAAACAAAAGTTTAATAACATGTATATATGAGAGAAACCCAGGAAAACTGAGTAACTCACCAAAAAATGGTTGAAACCTTTGCTTTAAATACCACTGTCAGCTAAATACAAAAGAGTATGCTGGGGTAGTGATTTGGGACTTCGAAAGGGAGAAAGGCAATTCACATGGAAATGGAAAAGCATATGTTTGCTGGGCCATGCAGAGACAATGGGACACACAGTGAATTCTGACAGGGCTGACAAGGTTGTCCTACCACATCTAGCCCATATTCTTTACAGACATCTCTGGTGATATCTCTTATTCAGGGAATAGGCCCTTTACCTAAATTCTTTAGATAGCTAAGGGAGACATAAAAAGGAAGGCTTCCTGAGTCTTCTGTTTCTTAAAAATAATCAGGCTATTTCACTAAGCATGATACCGTCTAGGTCTATCCATGTTGCTGCAAATAACAGAATTTCATTCTTTTTTATGGCTAAGTAATAATTGTGTGTGTGTGTGTGTGTGTGTGTGTGTGTGTGTGCGTGTGTATCACATGTTCTTTATCCATTCATCTGTTGATGGACACTTGGGTTACTTTCATATCTTGGGGTTACTTCCTTTATTGTAAATAATGCTACTATAAACTTTGGGGCACATGTATCTTTTCGACTTAGTGTTTTAGATTTTTTTGGTTATATACCCAGGAGTGGAATTGCTGGATCATATGGTAGTTCTATTTTCAGTTTTTTGAGGAACCTCCACACTGTTTTCCACAGGGGCTGCACCAATTTACCTTCCCCCCAACAGAGTATAGGAGTTCCCTTTTTTCCACATCCTCGCCAACATTTGTTATTTGTGTTCTTTTTAATGTTAGCCATTCTGACAGGTGTGAGGTGATATCTCATTGTGGTTTTGATTTGCATTTCTCTAATAATTAGCGATGTTGAGCATATTTTCATGTGCCTGTTACCTATCCGTATGTCTTCTTTGGAAAAATCTCTATTCTGGTCTACTGCCCATTCTTTAATCAGATTGTTTGTTTTTTTGATATTGAGCTGTATGAGCTGTTTATATATTTTAGATATTAACCCTTTATCAATGGTATCATTTGCAAATATTTTCTCCCATTTAGTGGATTGTCTTTTCATTTTGTCAATGATTTCCTTTGCTTTGTAAAAGATTTTAAGTTAAATTAGGTCCTGTTTATTTTTGCTTTTATTTCTTTTGCCTTAAGACACAGATCCAAAAAAACCATTGCTACGATTTATGTAAAAGAGTGTTCTGCCTATGTTCTTTTCTGGGATTTTTATGGTTTCAGGTCTTACATTTAGGACCTCAGTCTATTATGAGTTTATTTTTGTATATGGTGTGAGGAAATGTTCTCATCTCATTCTTTTACTTGTAGCTGTCCAGCTTTCCCAGCACCACTCTTTTTTCTTCATTGTATATTCTTGCCTCCTTTGTCATAGATTAATTGATCATAGACACATGGGTTTATTTCTGAGCTCTCTAGTGAGATAAATCAGACAAAGACAAATACTCTTTGTTATCACTTATATGTGGAATCTAAAAAAATTAAAAACACAAATGAATGAATGCATATAACTGTTGACTGAAAAAAAAAAGTACATCCTGAAAATTGAGAGCTATAATTTATTCGGCAGATACTTTTAAGACTTCAAGCCCAGGAGACAGCATCTCAGATAGCGCTGAGAGACTGCTCGGAAGAGGAAGGGGAGAAACCAGGATATGTAGGAGTTTTTGCAACTAAATCAGGTAGTCAGAACATCAAAAGACTACTGTTAATAAAAAGAAAACTAGATTTCTCAAGTTAAGGAATTGCTTTTCTATGTATGGGAAGATGTAAGAGTCTGAGCTCACTGAAATTATTCCTTTGATATGCACCTCAACTATCTGGAGCTAGTATTCTGAGCTTCCTCAGCCTCTGTCAGGGTGGCTGCAGTGGCTGACAGCTAGAAGGGCTTGGCAGTGGGCAGCCCATTTGTCTCCATCCTGAGTTCCCTCAGGGCTCGCCTTGCAGGCAACTGTAATGTAATGGCTTGATGGCTGCAACATAGTTTGTTTACTGATATGGCAGGCAATATTTTAGTCCTGATAACAAAACAGAAACTGACTCACAGATATAGAGAACAAACTAATGGTTACCAGTGGGGAGAAAGAGTGGGATGAACGACAACATAAGCATATGGGGTTAAGAGATAAAAAGTACTGTGTATAAAATAAATAGGCAGCAAGGATATATTGTACAGCAGAGGGAAATACAGACATTATTTTGTAATAACATTAAATAGAGTATAATCTGTAAAAATATCGAAACATATATTAGTGTATCCAGGTCTTCTGCCCATTCTTTAATCAGGTTGCTTGTTTTTAAATCAACTATACTTCAGTTAAAAAATTAATAACCAACCTAAATTAATGCTCATGCCAAAGAGACACATTAGGTGGTGGCGAATTTTGCTTCCCTACAACAAATATGTACTTATATAAAATTGTGAAGATAACTTTCACTTCCAAAAAGTAAGAGAAAAAAACCCAAAGCACAACTTTTTAAACATTGTACAGCTAGATTACATAAAAAGCATATAGAATCTTAGCGTTACAACCTATAAAATTATGGAATCCAGCAGACTTTTACTGATCAAGAGATGTTAAATTGTGGCGAGGGAAAGTGAGAGTTCAGCTTAGGGGGTGGAACAGGTATCAGGATGATGAAAATGGGTTTGGAATTAGTGAAAGGACAGTTGATATTGGAAGCACTCAAAATCGATAATCAAATAACTCAGAATATTTTGGGTTTTGCTTTTATTTCTCAGTCCAAATACATTTTCAATTGAAGACTGCTCGGAAGAGGAAGGGGAGAAACCAGGATATGTAGGAGTTTTTGCAACTAAATCAGGTAGTCAGAACATCAAAAGACTACTGTTAATAAAAAGAAAACTAGATTTCTCAAGTTAAGGAATTGCTTTTCTATGTATGGGAAGATGTAAGAGTCTGAGCTCACTGAAATTATTCCTTTGATATGCACCTCAACTATCTGGAGCTAGTATTCTGAGCTTCCTCAGCCTCTGTCAGGGTGGCTGCAGTGGCTGACAGCTAGAAGGGCTTGGCAGTGGGCAGCCCATTTGTCTCCATCCTGAGTTCCCTCAGGGCTCGCCTTGCAGGCAACTGTAATGTAATGGCTTGATGGCTGCAACATAGTTTGTTTACTGATATGGCAGGCAATATTTTAGTCCTGATAACAAAACAGAAACTGACTCACAGATATAGAGAACAAACTAATGGTTACCAGTGGGGAGAAAGAGTGGGATGAACGACAACATAAGCATATGGGGTTAAGAGATAAAAAGTACTGTGTATAAAATAAATAGGCAGCAAGGATATATTGTACAGCAGAGGGAAATACAGACATTATTTTGTAATAACATTAAATAGAGTATAATCTGTAAAAATATCGAAACATATATTAGTGTATCCAGGTCTTCTGCCCATTCTTTAATCAGGTTGCTTGTTTTTAAATCAACTATACTTCAGTTAAAAAATTAATAACCAACCTAAATTAATGCTCATGCCAAAGAGACACATTAGGTGGTGGCGAATTTTGCTTCCCTACAACAAATATGTACTTATATAAAATTGTGAAGATAACTTTCACTTCCAAAAAGTAAGAGAAAAAAACCCAAAGCACAACTTTTTAAACATTGTACAGCTAGATTACATAAAAAGCATATAGAATCTTAGCGTTACAACCTATAAAATTATGGAATCCAGCAGACTTTTACTGATCAAGAGATGTTAAATTGTGGCGAGGGAAAGTGAGAGTTCAGCTTAGGGGGTGGAACAGGTATCAGGATGATGAAAATGGGTTTGGAATTAGTGAAAGGACAGTTGATATTGGAAGCACTCAAAATCGATAATCAAATAACTCAGAATATTTTGGGTTTTGCTTTTATTTCTCAGTCCAAATACATTTTCAATTGAGACAGTTCAATAATGGAAAACATTGAAAAATAACTAACCCAAGATGGATTTTAATATTATACAATCAAATTATGGTGTAATGTCCATTTTCATCATCACCATATGTTCACACTCTTATCACTTTGCAATAATCCTTATTTTCTGGTAATATTATTATTATATGTTATTATTTTCTTACATTAATTCTACTCTCATAAAATGATTATATACGTGGAATATGTAAATTAATTAGATAGTGTTCACATGGTACCTTAAGGGATTTATAGAACAGAACCTCAGAGGGCAGGACAATTGTCTGAAGACTTGAAACAAGATTTAAAGAAGTTCTGAATAAAAGAGATACTCACATGCAAGGTACCTAATGTGTTTGTGTGGCACTGTACTAGGTCCTATGGGAGCTTCAGATCTTGAAATGTGACACAGTTCCTAAAGTACAGTTGGTAAATGCTGGACTCAGTCTGGAGTCTGCTCCTTATCTCTTATGTAATTGTGAGTAAGTTATTTCCAGTCTGATCCTATTTCCTCAACTTTAAAATGAGAATAGTGTACTTACAGAGTTACAGTGTATTTCAGGTGATTTAATATATGTGAAAGAGCATGAGAAGTTAAAAAGTGAACTACAGTATATTATTATTTATTCTATAAAGAGGAATAGAATAGCAAGAGCTTAAGATAAAGGCAGTCAATGCTAGATGTCATGTGGAATAAACAATAAATGTTTTAGGAGTTCAGACATCAAAATCAATTCCATTTGAAGTGATCAAAGAAGTCTTAAGCTAGTCTGTGTTTCTATCTTAAGGGAAAACAGGTAATTGCTCTATTTTACCTTATAATATGAATAGAAGTCCTTATACGTGAATCTGTCTTCTAAAATTCCCAAGGTTATCCATGGGCTGTTTCACAGCCCTAAAATGTGAGTGAGATTTTCTGGTCTGTTTATGCACCTTAGGGGTCCAATAGCATAGAAAAAGGTCTTTATTTTTCCTTCTTGAGACATCTCATAAACAAATCCATAACAGTTATGAGACTAATTTTCATAAAACTTCTTCATTTAAAAAACTTTTGAAGCCAGTCATCTTTCAGCTAGCTTTCTCTGCAATTTTGTATCCTCCTTTAAATTCAAGGATGATGGAAATACAGGGTAACTAAAATTTGATGACACCTCCATAAGTCACATGTATCACTTCATAGTCATAGCTTATAAATATATTAATATTTAGATTCAACTCTGAAATTTATTAACATTTTTAATTATATTTTTGAAAACAATCTTTAGAATAATGAGCTAAGGCTAAGATTAGTTAGGCTCTTTGAAATAAAATCATATTCCTTTTAAATCAGTTTTAAAAATTATGAATAATGTAACAATTTGTTAATATAATTTAAAAATCAGTAACTATCAGACAATTATTAGATTTATGTCTGTTTTGCTCTTTTAACATCTAGTTTTCCTAGGCCAGCATGGTAATGGTAAACAGCTATTAGTAGTTTAATGCTATTATAGTTTTTATATATACATATATATGTGTATATATATACACACACACACACATATATATATATATATATTTGTTTTGTTTTTTTAGAGAACCCACAGTTCAGTTTTTTTCAGAGCAAAGAAAAGAGAAACTTTTGATCACACTAGAAGAAACTCAGCCAGAAGTTTGGAATCTGTACTGAAACAACAGATTCAATGAGGACAATATCCTGCAAATACAGTTGATTCGCTGTTGCATCTGTCTACTGTTTGTCTAATATTAACAACTGTAAACAGAGTAGTGCAAATAGTATTTGGAAAAAGCCTTTCACTGTTACAGTGTCAGGCACAACATTCCACTTCTTTTCTTACCATTGGTTTTCTTTGCCTACCTGGGCTTCCTCTTCTTCAGTAAGGTCACTTTTGATATTGAAGGTCTTGAGAATCTCCTCATGAGTTTTCTCCCTTGATCATACTGGCAACAGTCTTGCATGTGATATCAAGCAAACCTTTGATGTTTAGATAGTTTGCAGCCAGAGTAAGTTCAAAAAGTGTTCCTTGGAAAACTTTCAGGAATCCTTCTTCCCAGACAGGGATATTATCCCTTTCTTTTTCTTTGTTTTCATCAACCTCAGGAGAAGGGTCATCCTCGTGGTGGGTGCACCACTGAATGACCTTTTTTGTGTGTGTGTATGGGGTACGCGGGCCTTTCACTGTTGTGGCCTCTCCCGTTGCAGAGCACAGGCTCCGGACACGCAGGCTCAGCGTCCATGGCTCACGGGCCCAGCCACTCCGCGGCATGTGGGATCTTCCCGGACCGGGGCACGAACCCGTGTCCCCTGCATCGGCAGGCAGACTCTCAACCACTCCGCCACCAGGGAAGCCCTGAATGACCTTTTTTAATGCTGCTGAATTAAGATTTGGAGAGGAACTGGTCATTATCTCCTTCATGATCCATTCCAAATCTTCCAAAATGGTCTTGATAGATACACAATTTAGTTATAAAATAGATACACAATTTAGTTATACAGTTTGGGGGCATTTGCTATTTTTAAAATGTTTTGAATCATGGCATGCATGCCATTTTGCATATTGTTTTGTCACTTTAAATATTATACTTATTTCCCCATGCCTGTATGTCTACATCATTTTTTAAACAGCTTGATTGAAATCTACTGTATGGATTTCTTTTAAGAGTCTGAATTTTTTTTAAGTACAGCAATAAAATTTGTATGTAAAACTTTATTCATTACATTATTTTAGAATTTATATTTTTGCAGGCTTTATCACTTAGCTGCTTCCTTTCCACAATATGTGTTAAAATGATTTTAGTCGTTTACTTATAGATGACTTTCCTGGTCATTTTAATATAATTGTTTCTCTTTTTTGATAATATTTAAGTTGGTTCATTTTTTCCTATACCTGGAACATGATTCAGAATTTTTGATGAAGCAACTGAGGCCCAGAAGTTACAAACCATTTTCAAATATAACTAAGATATTATATTTTAAATCTATTTATATAATTTTATATATAATTTTACAGTTCAAATAATAGTACTTTTACCTAGAAGAATTACTAAAAACCAGTATTTTTAATTTTAATATAATATTATGAATAGGGAGATTGTGTGAAGTTAAGATGAAAAGGGACAAATTATTGATTTTTCTCTAGGGCCATGCCAACTTTCTGAGATTTTGGTGGATGGTATATGTTAAATTCCTAGAAAATACTGGCACAATATATATCACCGTTTTACTGAAACTTGGCAGGTAATAATAAGGTCAACAGAATCTCAGACTGGTCTAATCTGAGGACATTTTTCCCCCTTACATGTCAAAGAAACTGCATTTTATAGCATGGATCCAGGAAGGATCCATTCCTTCCCTCTTCCAGCTTCTGCATTCCTTGGCTCACAGCCTTCTCTTATGTAGATGTCTCCTCCTACCTCCCTTTTATGAGTATACTTGTGAATATATTGGGCCTACCTGGATAATCCAGGATAATCTCATCTCAAAACCCTTAATTTAATCAAAACTGCAAAGTCCCTTTACCAGAGAAGAACATTCACATGTTCTGGGGATTACAATGTGGAAATATTTGGAGGCCATAATTCATCCTATCACAGGTGTCATATGGTTGAACATATCACAGTGTTATACTCAGGTCTAGAAAAGAGACAGAAACTAGAAAGAAAGCACCAATTCTGCTGTATGTAAGTATCACATGTATATCTCAAACACACAATCAGGTTTTAACCACACAGGGAAAGTAGATAACAGTATATATTACCATTAAACTCTGATTACAGGAAAAAACACATCATGAGCAGATATCATTAGAATATATTATGCTATCTAAAGCACAGTATATTTAATAAACATTTCCAAAACAAGATATAGATCAGAAATATTTGGAAGCATGTTATCAGGTTTCAAAAAATGTCAATTCACATGATAAATATCACATTTACAACATTTCACAAGTAAAATTACTCTATTGAGTATAGTGTGTTTCTCTTCTGTGCATACACAGAAGAAACACTATTACATGTTCTTGCTCTGCAGTTATACCCATTGGTTCATTAGCAAAGAAAAGGGGAAAATCATATAGTCTTAAAAGTCTGCTCTGAGTTGTACTTTCTGGCCTATATTATTTATTTATTATATAATTGTTCTTAATTCACATTTCATCATGTTGATTATAATTCCTTTAAATCACACATACACATCTTTCTAGAAAGAAGCACAGGGAAGAAAAGAAAGGAGAGGATAAAGCAAAGAGACACAGAAAAGCACTAAGGAATGACATGAAGAAAGAATAAAGGAAGGAAGAGGGATAGGAAGAAGAGAGAGAAGAAAAAAAGAAGAAAGGTTGATAGATAAGCAAAGTGGAAGAGTTAATTCTATTTATACTAAAGGTCAGCACTAGGACTAGGTGGAAGTTATTGGAAGAAAACAATGACTCCATATGAGAACTTTTTATCAGTTAAAGATTTTCAAAAGAGAATGGGTGAGCAACCTCCCCAAGTAGGGGAAGGAAGATACAGGGCCTTCAGCCATGTGAGGAGGATACAGCAGGTGCCAGAGAGACAGACATTCAAGATGACGGAGGAGTAAGACATAGATATCACCTTCCTCCCCACAAATACGTCAGAAATACATCTACATGTGGAACAACTCCTACAGAACACCTACTGAACATTGCCAGAAGACCTTAGACTTCCCAAAGATTTTCTTTTTTTCCTTTTTCTCTTTTTGTGAGTGTGTATGTTATGTTTCTTTGTGTGATTTTGTCTGTATAGCTTTGTTTTTGCCATTTGTCCCAGGGTTCTGTCTGCCCGTTTCTTTTTCTTGTCTTTTTTTGTAGTATAGTTTTTAGCGTTTGTTATCATTGGTGGATTTGTTTTTTGCTTTGGCTGCTCTCTTCTTTATTTTTCTTACCTTTTCTTATTACTTTTTAATTTTTGATATTTTTTTATTTTAATACCTTTTATTTTATTTTATTTATTTCTTTTTTTCTCCTTTTCTTTTGAGCCGTGTGGCTAACAGGGTCTTCATGCTCCAGCTGGGTGTCATGCCTGTGACTCTAAGGTGGTAGAGCCAAGTTCAGGACATTGGTCCACCAGAGACCTCCCAGCTCCACGTAATATCAAATGGCAAAAGCTCTCCCAGAGATCTCGATCTCAATGATAAGACCCAGCTCCACTCAAATGACCAGCAAGCTACAGTGCAGGACACCCTATGCCAAACAACTAGCAAGACAGGTGCACAACCCCACCCACGAGCAGAGAGGCAACACCATTGGACATGGTCCTGCCCAACAGAAAGACAAGATCCAGCCTCATCCACCAGAACACAGGCACCAGTCCCCTCCACCGGGAAGCCTATACAACCCACTGAACCAACCTTAGCCACTGGGGGCAGACACCAAAAACAACAGAAACTGTGAACCTGTGAAAAGGAGACACCAAACACAGTAAGTGAAGCAAAATGAGAAGACAGAGAAACACAGAGCAGGTGAAGGAGCAAGGTAAAAACTCACCAGACCAAACAAATGAAAAGGAAATAGGCAGACTACCTGAAAAAGAATTCAGAGAAATGATAGTAAAGATGATCCAAAATCTTGGAAATAGAATGGAGAAAATACAAGAAAGGTTTAACAAGGACCTAGAAGACCTAAAGAGCAAACAAACAATGATTAACAACACAATAAATGAAATTTAAAATACTCTAGAAGGAATTAATAGCAGAATAACTGAGCCAGAAGAAAGTATAAGTGACCTGGAAGATAAAATAGTGGAAATAACTACCACAGAGCAGAATAAATAAAAAAGAATGAAGAGGCTTGAGGACAGTCTCAGAGACCTCTGGGGCAATATTAAACATACCAATGTTCAAATTATAGGGGCCCCAGAAGAAGAAGAGAAAAAGAAAGGGACTGAGAAAATATTTGAAGAGATTATAGTTGAAAACTTCCCTAATATGGGAAAGGAAATAATCATTCAAATCCAGGAAGCACAGAGGAGCCACATACAGGTAAATCCAAGGAGAAACACACCAAGACACATATTAATCAAACTATCAAAAATTAAATACAAAGAAAATATATTAAAAGCAGCAACGGAAAAACAAAAAATAACACAAAAAGGAATCCCCATAAGGTTATCAGCTGATTTTTAAGTGGACACTCTGCAGTCCAGAAGGGAGTGGCAGGATATACTTAAAGTGATGAAAGGGGAAAACCTACAACCAAGATTACTCTACCCAGCAAGGATCTCATTAAGGTTTGATGGAGAAATTAAACCTTTAAAGACAAGCAAAGGTAAGAGAATTCAGCACCAACAAACCAGCTTTACAACAAATGCTAAAGGAACTTCTCTAGGCAGTAAACACAAGAGGAGCAAAAGACCTACAGTAACAAACCCAGAATAATTAAGAAAATGGTAATAGGAACATACATATCAATAACTACCTTAAATGTAAATGGATTTAATGCTCCAAACAAAAGACATAGACTGACTGAATAGATACAAAAAACAAGGCCCATATATATGCTGTATACAAGAGACCCACTTCAGACCTAGGGACACATACAGACTGAAAGTGAGGGGATGGAAAAAGATATTCCATGCAAATGGAAATCAAAAGAAAGCTGGAGTAGCAATTCTCATATCAGACAAAATAGACTTTAAAATAAAGACTATTACAAGAGACAAAGAAGGACACTACATAATGATACAGGGATCGAGAAGATATAACAATTGTAAATATTTATGCACCCAACATAGGAGCACCTCAATACATAAGGCAAATACTAACAGCCATAAAAGGGGAAATCGAAAGTAACACAATCATAGTAGGGGATTTCAACACCCCACTTTCACCAATGGACAGATCATCCAAAATGAAAATAAATACGGAACACAAGCTTTAAATGATACATTAAACAAGATGGACTTAATATTTATAGTACATTCCATCCAAAAACAACAGAATACACTTTCTTCTCAAGTGCTCATGGAACATTCTCCACGATAGATCATATCTTGGGTCACAAATCAAGCCTTGGTAAATTTAAGAAAATTGAAATTGTTTCAAGTATCTTTTCTGACCACTATGAGACTAGCTATCAATTACAGGAAAAAAACTGTAAAAAATACAACCACATGGAGTATAAACAATACACTACTAAATAGCCAAGAGATCACTGAAGAAATCAAACAGGAAATTAAAAAACACCTAGAAACAAATGACAATAGAAACACGATGACCCAAAACCTATGGGATACAGCAAAAGCAGTTCTAAGAGGGACGTTTACACCAATAGAATCCTACATCAAGAAACAATGAAGAACTCAAATAAAAAACCTAACCTTACACCTAAAGCAATTAGAAAAAGAAGAACAAAAATTCCCCAAAGTTAGCAGAAGGAAAGATATCATAAGTATCAGATCAGAAATAAATGAAAAGGAAGTGAAGGAAACAATAGCAAAGATCAATAAAAGTAAAAGCTGGTTCTTTGAGA
>NW_020174703.1:3140608-3165350 GCF_003031525.2 Neophocaena asiaeorientalis asiaeorientalis
CCTCAACATAATGAAGGCCATACATGACAAATCCACAGCCAACATCATTCTCAATGGTGAAAAACTGAAGCCATTTCCTCTAAGATCAGGAACAAGACAAGGCTGTCCACTCTCACCACTATTATTCAACATAGTTTTGGAAGTTTTAGCCCCAGCAATCACAGAAGAAAAAGTAATAAAAGGAATCCAAGTCAGAAAAGAAGAAGTAAGCTGTCACTGTTTGCAGATGACATGATACTATACATACAGAATCCTAAATATTGTACCAGAAAACTGCTAGAGCTAATCAATGAATTTGGTAAAGTAGCAGGATACAAAATTAATGCACAGAAATCTCTGGCATTCCTATACACTAATGATGAAAATCTGAAAGTGAAATTAAGAAAACACTCCCATTTACCATTGCAACAAAAAGAATAAAATATCTAGGAATAAACCTACCTAAGGAGACAAAAGACCTGTATGCAGAAAATTATAAGACACTGATGAAAGAAATTAAAGATGATACAAATAGATGGAGAGATATACCATGTTCTTGGATTGGAAGAATCAACATTGTGAAAATGACTCTACTACCCAAAGCAATCTACAGATTCAATGCAATCCCTATCAAACTACCACTGGCATTTTTCACAGAACTAGAACAAAAAATTTCACAATTAATATGAAAACACAAAAGACCCCAAATAGCCAAAGCAATCTTGAGAAAGAAAAATGGAGTTGGAGGAATCAGGCTCCCTGATTTCAGACTATACTACAGAGCTACAGTAATCAAGACAGTATGGTACTGGCACAAAAACAGAAATATAGATCATTTGAACAGGATAGAAAGTCCAGAGAGAAACCCACACACACATGGTCACCTTATTTTTGATAAAGGAGGCAAGAATATACAATGGAGAAAAGACAGCCTCTTCAATAAGTGGTGCCTGGAAACCTGGACAGCTACATGTAAAAGAATGAAATTAGAACACTCCCAAACACCATACACAAAAATAAGCTCAAAATGGATTAAAGACCTAAATGTAAGGCCAGACACTATCAAATCTTAGAGGAAAACATAGGCAGAACACTCTATGACATAAATCACAGCAAGATCCTTTTTGACCCACCTCCTAGAGAAATGGAAATAAAAACAAAAATAAACAAATGGGACCTAATGAAACTTAAAAGCTTTAGCACAGCAAAGGATACCATAAACAAGACGAAAAGACTACCGTCAGAATGGGAGAAAATGTTTGCAAATGAAACAACTGACAAAGGATTAATCTCCAAAATTTACAACCAGCTCATGCAGCTCAATATCAAAGAAACAAGCAACCCAATCCAAAAATGGGCAGAAGACCTAAATAGACATTTCTCCAAAGAAGATATACAGATTGCCAACAAACACATGAAAGGATGCTCAACATCACTGATCATTAGAGTAATGCAAATCAAAACTACAGTGAGGTATCACCTCACACATGTCACAATGGCCTTTATTAAAAATCTACAAACAATAAATGCTGGAGGGGGTGTGGAGAAAAGGGAACCCACCTGCACTGTTGGTGGGAATGTAAAATGATACAGCCACTATGGAAAACAGTATGGAGGTTCCTTAAAAAACTGAAAATAGAACTGCCATATGACCGAGCAATCCCACTGCTGGGCATATACTCTGAGAAAACCATAATTCAAAAAGAGTCATGTACCACAATGTTCATTGCAGCTCTGTTTACAGTAGCCAAGGACATGGAAGCAGCCTCAGTGTCCATCAACAAATGAATGGATAAAGAAGATGTGGCACACATACACAGTGGAATATTACTCAGCAATAGAAAGAAACGAAATTGAGTTATTTGTAGAGCAGTGGATGGACCTAGAGTCTGGCATACAGAGTGAAGTAAGCCAGAAAGAGAAATACTATATGCTAACACATATATATGGAATCTAAAAAAAAAAAAAGTCGTTCTGAAGAACCTAGGGGCAGGATAGGAGTAAAGACGAAAGACGCAGACGTAGAGAATGGACTTGAGGACACAGGGAGGGGGAAGGGTAAGTTGGGATGAAGTGAGAGAGTGGCATGGACATATATACACTACCAAATGTAAAATAGATAGCTGTTGGAAGCAGCCGCATAGAACAGGGAGATCAGCTTTGTGCTCTGTTACCATCTAGAGGGGTGGGTTAGGGAGGGTGGAAGGGAGTTGCAAGAGGGAGGATATATGGGGATATATGTATATGTATAGCTGAGTCACTTTGTTATAAAGCAGAAACTAACACACCATTGTAAAGCAATTATACTCCAATAAAGATGTTAACAAAAAAATAGAATGGATAGCTTTGTGAAGAAGTATACACTTTAGTGCAACTGCTGAATTAAGAAGTGGATACTCAGCTATCAGCGGTGCATTGAAGGGTTTTCTGCATTGCTGAAAAGAAATGTATTAAATGACTTGTAAGGTCTGTTCTAATATTACGATTCTGTTACTTAACATTCACTATTAAGATTTTCATTGTCACAAACACATGTGCATAAGAGTGTGCACTCGCTCGCTCTCACTCTCTTTCCCCTTCCCCCAATTTCTCTGTTTCTCATCTAAACACACACACACTCATGCACACAGGCTATCCCGATTTATAAACCTTCATATGCCCACTATGCTTAGTAGATGACTGAGAATTAGCAACATTTGATAGATCTTTAGGAAAACACATCATCTCATGACCCATGGCATAAGTCTTGATTACGTGCTCAAAATAAGACATATTTGTGATAATCCACAGTGTGATTTTGAACTGTAGTTTTAGTGTTTGATATTTTAAATTTTCAAGAAATAACCTTGACATTTTTTGAGTTAATGTCAAAATTGGCCTTCACATCTTGTCATTAAACAATTGCTCACTTCTCTGAACCTCAGTGTCCTCATCTTTAAAGTGGAGACAGTCTCCTTCCCATAGATTTATGAGAATGAAATAAGATAACATACATGGTATAAAGTAAACGTTTAATAAAAATTGATTAACTCTTAATTAGGAGCAAAATAATTAACTAACTAGAGCAATTCACTGTTTCTTCAGATATCTCCACGTAAGCATAAGAAAACAAAGCTTTTCTGAGTGTGAATAAGATCTCTTTTGCTAACTAAATCCACTTCGTACTTTTATTTTCAATTTTTGTTACACAGTTTTTGGTAGACTATTTGAGATTCAGAAAATGTAGTAATCAAAAAGGTTTGTGTTAAAAGCATTTTCAAGAATGTGGTAATCTGTTCAACAATCATTTATGCTGAAGGTCAAAGCTAAGATTTTTGAAAGTTTAAGAAAGGATGTATATCAGAAATACAGTTCTGCTGAAGGCTATACTGAACACATAATTCTTACTCAGGAAACATTGCTTGAGTCTTCAGGTCTTTCAGTTAGCCTCTGATCTGACAAACTCCAGAAGATATTATTTCCCTGACTATTTCTCTCCTTCTCTGACTTTTTAGAATCAGAAGTAAAGATCAATTAGTTGCCCTTTTGTGTCCTAAAATCAGTTTTTCTCATGTGGAGGAATAAACGTATTTTCTGCTTTATATCAGTTGGCACTACAGTGTTTTCACAATATGCCAAATTCAGATGCTATGTAAACTTGAATTATTAAGACAAATTCATTAAATATATTCAAAAGAAATGCTTTAGGTTTCATGCATTGAAACCTTATCTTAAAATGAAATTCTGTATAGTGTTGTTCTTCTCTGAAAATATAAAATGCAACATTTGGGTTTTATTGACCTATTAATTGTTTCCCACATCCTCTGCTTTCAAACTCATTAAGTGTTTAAAATGCATGCTTAGTGTATATTGATACAGCTTTTTTCAAAAGCAATATGGAAATAATAGTATGACACAAAATCCAAATTATATAAAGCAATTTTCTCTATAAAATAATTTAACAAAATCAAAATTTATGCACAAAAATTTGTGCCTAAAACGTCAGAACTCTAACAGGACAATATTGGAAACTTCAACATCCAACATTAGAGGAGTGACTTGATAAAGTATCAGCATAATTGAATATTTTAGCCATTGAAGTAAAAATTATAGAAACTATATTAAAGTATGGAATAGGGTTAAGAATATATGGTTTAAAATAGAATTATCTAGAATTAAGTATATTTAACAACTATGTAAAACGTGGATGTTTACATATGAAAGGAATGTGCAAAAGTGAAGAAATTTTAGGATTTTCATAGATCTTAGACCCTGAAGTCCATGTGTAAGTGAAGAATCTATGTAGTTAGGGAATAGATTCTTTATTTCTCTTTTATAAAAGTATAGAAGAGGATTCATATAATTTAGGTGATGTGTCTGTACAATTAATTTACCATTGGAGAAATGGAAATAGAAAAGATAGTACCTAGATTTTAACCAGTAGTCATTCTAAAATGCTACTGGCCTAACTGAATTTCTTATAAGTTTTGCAAGGATTATATCATTTGACCTTGAGTGCTAAATAATTATGAGGCAAAAAGTAATACACTGGTAATATTGCTTTGTGATATTGTACATTAAACTGAAAAATAAACTATAAGATTGTATACATGAAAAGGACATTTTCAAAAGTTGTAAGAAACTGATATACTTTAATCAACTTCTAATTTGTTTTATTCACTTTAAAGTTATAATTTTTCCATAAAGCACCATTTAATACATTATTATACTATAATTCAAGAACATTAATGCATTTTTCAATAGGGATAAATTTATTAATGGTAATTTATTAGCAGTGAATATGACTCAATTTAAATAGTGAATTATCAGAACACTTTCTTATTTATCATATTACCCATTTCTATTTTAGCTTATGGCACAAACTTCTGTTTCTTATAAATTTCTATAATTATCACTCATTTTAAGAATATATCTTAATCCAGCAATAGTGCTGTCACTGAACAGCTGGAAAGAGTTTTAAATATGCTTTCTAAAGTACTTAATTCCTTAGGAGAACCAAACTTGTCATTCTCACAAATTTAAGAAAATACTGAATAGTTTATCCTTAAGATACAAAGGCAACATTGGGAAGTAAATTACCACATTTAATACTTGAGTCTTTCTTATAAATTTAAAGAATTTTCATCTTGATCATAGAGAATCAATTTTTTCAAATTCTATTTTCAACTGCAATTGGTACATTTGAATGGATTTCTGAAAATGAACTGGAAAGATATCATGAGTTCATAATGAAACTTCTAATTCAAGTTTACTGGTATAGGGTTTTTACTTACCTTCATTGGTCTGGCATCTGTATCTCCTTTTTTCCCATAGGAAAAAAATCCTAGTTCTCAATAACACCAACAAAATTACTCATTTGATTTATGCCTCAATACACACACACACACACACACACACACATATTCAGAATTACAATACCAGTAGTACCACTAACAATATCATTACTAAAAACAGTTTAATAATTTTTGCAGTTTTTTTAGTACTTAAAATATGTTCTATTGGTATGTAAGTTAAGTTACTGTGTTTTAATGTCATTTTAAGTAGTTCCTCTTGAAGGCTATACTTTCAACTCAATACACAGGTTTCTTTCTACTGATTTTTTGAGATTGCTCTTTTAAACGTTAATTTGTTTTTTAATTATTTAAAATATTTACAGGGTTCCAAAGTAACTCTTCAGGGGAGGATATATTCAGAGATGTTTTGCTTCTCACCCTGTAGTGTCCATCCTATTGCCTCCCACCCTCTAAGGGTAACCATTATTATTCGTTTTTATTCTAGGTTTATCCTTACATTGTTTTTTATACATTTTTCTCCATCTCACTTTCTTCACTTAAAAATATATCCTGAAATAACTCCATTCTAGTATTTATATATGGTCTCAATTCCTTTTTACAATTTCATAATTCTCTGGTGGATGTAGTATAGTTTTTTCAATCAGTCCCTTATTGATGGGCATTTAAATTGTTTCCAATCTTTACAAATAAATCTCAGTGAGTAGTCTTATAAATATGTCACTTTGTATTTCTGCAGTGTTTCTTTCAGCTAGAGTCCCAAAAACCAAAGCATAAATGAATATGTAATTTGCCTTAAATTGTTAAATTTCCCTTTATAAGGATTGTGCCATTTTGCCTTTACACCAACAGTGTATTAAAGTGCTTTTCCCCATAGCCTAGCCCAGAGCCTGGTGTCAAATTTTTGGATTTTTTACCAATCTAATAGATGAGAAATGGTATCTCAGTATATTTAATTTGTATTTTTAAGAGTGAGTTTTAACTTCTATGTAAAAAACTCCTTTTATAAGTAATTAGAATATTTAAAAATGAGAAGTATTTTGTTAGATAAAAGAACCTGCAGTATATACATTCTAGGTAAAATTTGAAGTTTAACACAAGATTACTTTAGGTTAGGATTGGATTGTTAAAACAATGTTATATAGAAAAAGAAGATAGACATGATTGTGAAAATGAACTTCAGAAATTAAATATTTTGGTTTTATTCAAATGTCATAGAAACCATGCAAAAGAAATAATCCTCACATTGATAAGCAAAAATTTACTGTAGTTAAGAAGTTTGTGATATAAACTTCTATAAAGTACTAAGACTTTATAAAGTACCAAGTCTTGAAGGAAAGTCTATAAATGATCTTGTAATTGCAGACAATTTTCTATAGCAGACTTAGATTTGATTAAATATAGAAGTCAAGTCTATTGTACTTCAAGTTGTAGCCCCAAACCAAAGCCAGTTTAAGAAAAATTGTTGTCCTCTAACAAAACCAGAGATGATGAGTTCTGGTCCTTATTCGTGGACTATCTGAGTCTTTCCTATGTTCCTTAATAATGTTTCTAAATATATTTTAATATTTTATTTGGATTGAATAAAGGAGATCCTATCATATTACTCTGACATCAGTAACTAATGTCCTCTTCAACAAGAATTGTGTTTTCCTTAGAAGACAAAATATTAAAGAAAGGATTATGGAGAATGATTCCTGCCAATTAATTCTCAGTTATTTTCTTTCCTTTCAGCACCTTCCCTGATAGGTATGGTAAGGAAGGACTGGGCATCCCAAAATAGCATTGCCATATCATGGCAAGCACCTGCTTTTTCCAATGGACCCATACTGGACTACGAGATCAAGTACTATGAGAAAGTAGGTCTTATTTGGAGCTTCCTAAAAATCTACATATACATATATATGCATATATGTATATACTAAACATGTTGTTGTACAATATTATTTTACTTTAAAAGCTATTCTTTTTCGGCCTAACTTCATACCTACTATGTCTTTGAATATTCTCCAGTATACTATTGTGCTTATAATTTCTTAATTAATTTGTCTTGTTTTATGTCAAATTAAAGTAGAAGACACAAGATGTTCATCTCTACCTTCACTTACTCTAGGGAGTTTTACAATAGAGAGTTGTAACTCCTTCAACTTACAGTTTAATTGACATAACATTGTTTCTAAAACTCACTTGGGAAGAAATAGTAAAATGGAATTACCATAATCTAAAGCAATTTCGTGTAGGCCATATCCTTTGCCAATGAGTTTAAAGTTACAGTCCGCTAAAATTTGGAAAGTATGATTTAAGGTTTAAATGGAAATAGCTGATGAATTAAAATTTTTCTTTACATTCAGGTCAGCTGATTTATTTATTTATTTATTTTTTTTTGCGGTACGCGGGCCCCTCACTGTTGTGGCCTCTCCCATTGCGGAGCACAGGCTCCGGACGCGCAGGCTCAGCGGCCATGGCTCACGGGCCCAGCTGCTCCGCGGCATGTGGGATCTTCCCGGACCGGGGCACGAACCCGTGTCCCCTGCATCGGCAGGCGGACTCTCAACCACTGCGCCACCAGGGAAGCCCAGCTGATTTATTTTATAAGTTAGCAAGATAAATATGGTTAATAAATCAACTTTTAACCTTAGTTTCTATTTCTGTCATTTAAAATTGTTCTCAGTTACTATATTTTCCCAAATTATATACTTACTCAGTTTTATGGTATTCATATACATTCTTTCTTTATGCTTTTCCCTCCATCCGTCACTATTATGATATTGTCCTATAGATATTATAGCAGAACATATAGTCAATTCTGATAATATGTCCCATTGGGCTGGTACTACCCTGGAATATTGATAAAGTGAGCATTACATTTAAAAAATTATAATGTAAAAATTATATATAATTCCCAGTGGTATATTAAAATAAGAAAGAACTTGTGTTTCTGTAACTTACAAGAAGCAAAGGAACATCACAAATAAATTAGGTTTCCTATGGAGAAACATAGGGCAAGAAGAGAAATAGAAGTCTTTATTTTTCTATTCTGCTGCTTCTGAGCAAATGTAATTTTGAAAAGGGGAGAAGTAACTCAGTTGCATGGCTGTATCTAGTAATTTCATAATTATGTAATCAATGAAAACTATATTATTATTAACTGACATGGATAAATCCGTAGTCTAAGAAAGGAGGAATTGACTCAGTTTAATTGGCTTATAGATTCTGCACATTGGTCTAGCCAGCATGTGCTCAGAAATCCTGTTGGGCTATTCTTTCAAATGTTACAACCCGTAGCATCCTGTCACAAAAATATACGTATTTTCCATCCACTCGTTTAAATATATCTTCATGTACTCAAAAATTCAGAGTATTTAAAAAGCAATGCACACATATTTTTAAGCAACTTTTCAGAATAAAAATATTTCTCTGTGTTTTATAAAGGTTATATTTCATATACAGAAAATCACTCTTATTCTATTGTCATTTTTACTTCATGTGTTTGAAGACGAAAATAACTTGCAATATTTCCAATTAAAGAAAAACTACACCGATTCCATAAAAAGAGAACCACATTAATCCAGTCAAAACTTTATAAATTCATAATATTCTGAAAGATGGTCATTGATATAATATCCATGTTTGAATGATAGAATAAATAATGTTATGAAGGAGTTTATTTTGTAAGAAAATGACAGTGATCCAGTGCTAATGGATTAAACATGGAGTTGGAAGCAAAGGATTCCTAATTCATGTACTGACTCTGACTCTCATTATGCTTGTGGTCAGAAAAAAGTCTATTAATCTCCCTATGTCTCAGACTTCACATTTATAAAATGGAAATAAAGATATCAACTCTTCTAGTGGGTTGTAAAGACTAATTTTGACCAGACCTGAAGATGAAGAGTGTATGAAGTCAGTATTAAATATCATTTTAAAAAGCATTAGGGAAATATTTGGCATATTATATAGTACAATATAGAATCAGAGCACAATAGCATGGGAATTATGTACAAACTAAATAAAAATTATTATATCTTCATACATAAATACATAATGTGTAGGCAATCAATCAATCAAGATGTTAGAATATCAAACCTCTCAGAGAAAGCATAAAATGACTGACAGCATTAAAACTTTTCCCAACTATGACTTCAGATTCTTGCTGTACCTTTTATATATCTATCTATATCTATAATGCAGTTTCTCCTCCCAAGAATTATTTTTATAAAGCTTATAACTAGGGCAACCTACAATAGAACTCTTAGTTAAAAGTGCTAATTTCTTTATTAGGAATCTAAATATAGTTCAGTAGGAAAAGCAAAATACAAAGCAGTACATGTACAAATGCTCCTATTTTGGGAACACAAATATTCCCCCATCTATGTATATTTTTGTGTGGTTATATTAACATACAGAATATGGAATGGAAATATGCTGTTTTAGGTGTTACCTATTGGGTTAGAATGGGATGAGGGGTGGAAGTACATAGATGGAGGTAAGAGAGAGAGTGAGGTAGCAAATATAGATAAATATGGATGGATGGATGGATGGATGGATGGATAGATCCTAAATAGCTTTGGTAGCTGTCCTAGATCAAGTTGCCCAAAGGCAGACCCTGCGATGGGAATTCGTGTGTAAGTGATTAATGAAGAACCCTCCCAGGAGAACTGGTAAGACAATGGGGAGGCAGGACTATGAAGGAAGATGCAAATCAAACTCAGAGTGAGCAGGGGAGCTCTGGAGTCTAAATTACGTCTCAGAGTTCATCGTATGGAGACAAAGAAGCTGAGCTTCCGTACTCAGGCTCCAGTCAGTCATTGACCACAGGCCTGAATGGACATATACATGTGGTATTCAGGAAAATGTCATAGACACATCTGGTTCTCCATTGTGGCTCCAGTTGCCCAAGTTTAGGTGTCTAAAGTAGATGGTAGGTACAAGCCTTTAAATGCAAAACACATAGAAGCTAGGGGGTGGGAGCAGGAACAGGTAAAGGTGATCCAAGTAGATCTCATGGCACACCAACTAATAACTAAGGCACCTCAATGCTCAGAGAGCTAGGAGAGAATTTTACTCCTTGGCTCACTATGATATCCACAGTCTCCTCAGTCTTTAATATTGGTGCCTCAGTCTTTAATTTATGGCATTTAAATTCATTCAATCAAAGATCAAAAATCATTCAATCAAAGATATTAATTAATACACAAATGATCAATATTCCTCCATTCTCTGAGGAATTCATGCTGTTTTATTAAGGTATTGTGTTAGGATCATTATTCTGTAAATCAGGAGAGAAGTTAAGCTGCTTAGAATGTGAAGTGTCTACAAATATCTGAGGTCAAACACATATTGTTGTTACCAGTGATCTTTGCTTAGAAAAAGGCATTGGTGTAAATGTTCAAAAATTTGAGTTTGGCTCAGACCTTAACTTTCTTAGGCGTGTTTTCTCATCTGTAAAATAAGGGTCCAGAAAGATAATCTCTTCCATTTTTAGCTGTTTCCAAATGCTGCTATGTTTGTGTTTGTACAGTTATATAGATATGTTATACTATCTTTCAAAGAATTTATGTACACTAAAATTAAATACACACATTTAAAAAAATACATCACCACAGGGAATAATCTTCACATCATAATTATATATAAAAATTAAAACCCTGCTATGATTGTCTTTTGTTTCTGTGTGTGTGTGTGTGTGTGTGTGTGTGTGTGTGTGAGATGAGAGGGCTATGAAGAAGAAAATATATTGCTTGTGGGTTATAATTAATTAGATACTCTCTATTCAGTTAATTATACTGCCCCAATTCTTGGTTACTTTTCTCTTTTCATACTCAAAAGGTGTTTTATTTTTTTAAACTCACATGAATATAGTTTGAATATGAAAAGTCACTTAAAATAATGAAGAAAGTCACATATGTTACCAAAAAAGTTTATATTTTGTATTTACTTACTAACAATGCTTTTCTTCAAAGTAGAGACTCCTCATAATGAGGGAACTGTTAAAAACCATGAAGACAATTTAGGTGATACACACTTTATATAACACTTCATGAAGTGGATGGTCTCCTTTCAATGAAGTGCCAAGTGGGCCGGAAGGCAGGGAGCTTTTATAGCACAAGGAATAAAGAACAAGGGAGAGAAAAAGAGAAAATATCTGATTGGCTGGAGCCACACAGTCAACCTTGTTTAGGGTGAGAATGAACAAGGAAAGAAGTATAGAGCCCAGAGCTGGCTTGGCATTTGGGGACTGGGTAACTGGATATACTGCGTGTTTTTTTTTTAATTGAAGTTTAGTTGATTTACAATGTTGTGTTAATTCTGCTGTATAGCAAAGTGACTCAGTTATACATATATATACAATCTTTTTTGTATTGTTTTCTGTTATGGTTTATCCCAGGACATTTAATATAGTTCCCTGTGCTTTACAGTAGGACCTTGTTGTCCATCCATTCTATGTGTAGTAGTTTGCATCTACTAACCCCAAACTCCCAGTCCATCCCTCCCCCACCAGCCCCCCTTGGCAACCACAAATCTGTTCTCTATGTCTATAAGTCTGTTTCTGCTTCCTAGATAGCAGAAATATGACATTTGTGTCATATTTTAGATTCCATATGTAAGTGACATCATATGGTATTTGTCTTTCTCTTTCTGACTTACTTCACTTAGTATGATAATCTCTAGTTGCATCCATGTTGCTACAAATGGCATTATTTCATTCTTTTTATGGCTAAGTAATATTCCATTGTATATATGTACCACATCTTCTTTATCCATTCATCTGTCAATGGACATTTAGGTTGTTTCCATGTTTTGGCTATTGTGAATTGTGCTGCTATGAACATAGGGGTGCATGTATCTTTTTGGATTATAGTTTTCTCTGGATACATGCCCAGGAGTGGGATTGCTGGATCACATGGTAATTCTATTTTTAGTTTTCTGAGGAGCCTCCATACTGATTTCCATAGTGGCTGCACCAACTTCCATTCCCACCAACAGTGTAGGAAGGTTCCGTTTTTCCACACCCTCTCCAGCATTTGTTATTTGTAGACTTTTTAATGATGGCCATTCTGACTGGTGTGAGGTGGTGCCTCATTGTAGTTTTGATTTGCATTTCTCTAATAGTTAGTGATGTTGAGCAGCTTTTCATGTGCTTCTTGGCCATCTGTGGATATACTGAGTTTTTGATCCAGCAGAGCTTTTACAGAGACACAAAATTATCAAAGTTTTGGTTTGCTGACTTGGCACTCCGGATGGGAGCGGTTCCATCTTGGGCTTAGAAAGTTATTTCAATAAGTCAATAAGACATCATCTGTCCCCAACCCCTCAGTCTCCACCTTCGACATGTTGCAGACCCTCTTGCAGTCACTAAATATCAAAACTCTCATTGAACATCAAATACAGCATTCCCTTAGCTCTGCTCCTACCTCCTTTCTTTACCCTTTGTTTTCACATTTAAAATTTTTCTTCTCCTTTGTTTCTCTGCCCATAGCACTTTTCTTTCTCTTGCTTCTTTGTTCTTTTATTATATTTACCAAAGACAGTCTTGATTAGAGTCATATATGTGTGTATCTGACTCCCTCACTAGTTTGGAAGGCCCTGAATAAAGGAGATCATTTCTTGTTTGTCTTTGTCACCCAACCTTGAGTCAGTGCCTAACACCACTGTTTGCTTTCAGTCAAATTCTAAAGAAAGTAATAAAATCCTTTCTTTGTTCAGAACTCATTCAGAGGAAATTGAAACAACTTACCAACCACTGTGAAATTACCCCTAACAATTAAGAAAAAAAGAAAGCAAGCCCCGAGAACTTCCTGTTTCTACCTGTTCATAAGAAGGACACACACTGATATCCATCAGCTGAGACAATGCTCTGTTAATAAATAGAATGTAAGCACACGAGGGCAGGGATTTCTTTTGTCCACGTTCATATCCTTAGTACTCAGAAAGGCACATAGCTCATAATTCATAGGCAATGATAGTTGGCCAGTTATATGCCAGATACTTTGAAAAGTGTTTTTTATGTATTAAGCAATTCAATTCCAATAACAATGCTTTGTAATAAGTACTATTACCCTTCCCATTTTACAGATGAAGAAACTAAGGTACAAGAAACCTAAGTAACTTCACCAAAATAACCCAGGCAATAAGTGGTTGTTAACACCTACTTGCATCACAACTGGATGTCTCAGAAAAGTCAGTGCTTTCTGCTGATGCTGATTTTCTAGGTTCCCTTCCTTACTCTCTGCTGCCCATTTTGCATCTATAAAATGGCAGCAATAAAATATACCTACCTCACCAGGGTGTTGTACAGCTCCACTGACTGCCAACTGGTAGCTTATTTTGCAAACATGAATCCTCCATAATAGTTCATTATTCTTACATCCAATATTTAAAGACCTATGAATGGTAAAGTCTTTTCCTTACAATTCTCTCAATTTTTTTTTTACCAGTCAGCAGTTTTTAGATTTTGCTTAAGAAATTTCATCATAAGAAAGGAAACATTTCTTATATACAGATGGTCAATAATTATAAAATTCTGAATTTGTTTAACTTGCCATTGTTTCACCTACTCTACCAATTATAGAATTCAGTATCTATGAGGTTTATATAAAAGATGTAATTTCATGTCATGAAAACACTGTATTGTTTTTTAAAAAAAAGGTGAAGAGATTTGTGGGAAGCTTTTCATTATGGGAAATAATTTCATCGCTCAGGGATGATTTAAAGTAGTCTCTTTCGATAGGAGGTTGAATCATTGGTATCTTTTGTAAAAGTCTCGTACTTCTCAACAAAAAACTTTGCACAATAAGTCTCTTTCTTGCTTCTCTCCCCTCTTATTCTACTTTCTCAGGGTAGTTTTTCCCCCAAGATAACAATTCAATAAATAATACTTTTTTCCTAAAAAATATAAGCAGTAAATCTGCATCTTTATTTGATTAAAAATATATGAAGCAACTATTGTAGAAATAATCAACTGGAAAAGAAAAGAATCCTTCTTTCCTTCCTTATAAAATTGTCAATACACATTTCTTATTTTCTTCTGTTGTATTTCCTTCACTTAGGTGTTTGCCCAAAAGTGGAAGAGAATTTTCTGTTCGCTTCCACGAATGCTACTCTTACCTCTAACCACTGTTTAGGTACAGAAACATATCTCATTTATTCTCTGCATCCTCCTTCCACAATGACCATCTAAGGTGTACATTTTGTAACATAAATGTAAACTTGCATGTAAATTGAAACATGGTTTTCATATAGGAACTAAGAAAAGTGTGGTTGAGGAAAGGGCCTATGGATTTCCTGGATCACAGGAGGAACTTGTTGAAATGCAGGTTCTGATTCAGTTGACTGGAGGTGGCTTAAAGGAGGTGGGATGAGGGTTTACATTTGAAACAGCTCACAGGGAAGGCTAGCACTGCCTCTCCCAGGACCACACTTGAAGCTCTAAGTCTCTAGAGGCACCACTTCTCCATTACCTCACTTTAAAGGTATGGATAGAGGGAGAATAACCACAACCCTCTAAACATACATGTGAACTTAAATATTGAGCCATCTTTATAACTGGCTAGAATCTCTGTAGATGTTACATGTCTTGTGTGATATTTGAACCTAAAGTATTAATCTGAAGCAAAATGCAGTAAATAAGGGACCCAGTCAGTTTCAGATACAATTGAGTTGTTTCTAATGGAATCAGCAAATTCCTGAGCTGCTAAATAAAAGTTTTGTGTTCTCTTTTTTCCTTTCTTTTCATAATTCTTATTTGTTGCCATGTCCACCACAGAGATATTGGATATGAGCATTTGGTACTAATTAAAACAACATTACCTGATAAAAAATGGATGGCAAGGGAATTTACTGATACAAACACTCATTACAGAGGTTTCATTGCCAATTTCCGTGTTGTGTAGCAAACACCACCCTATGTAGAAGCCTGTCTGGTTTAGTGAGCCCAGGGAGTCCCCAAAGTGCCTGGAGCAGAGATTTTCGTGGTCGCAAACCTGGGACTGGTGCCAGCACTGCATCAACAGCAGCATCTGTATGATTTGAACGTATCTGAATAGAAAGAAATTGAAAGACATTTGCACTACACATCTAGTATAAGGTTTGCACGCATATGAAAATTACAAATGTCTACTGACTCCTCTAGCTTTAAATTGTCTTCTGTTTCATAAGAGTCATACTACCTTTTGTTTGATTTGAAAAATGGATTTGTTTAAAATTACAGAAGCTAGATTTAGTATGTCAAAGATTTGATACATCCAAAAGAGGAAAAAGCAAAATTGGTAGAACTAAGTAAATATACTTCATTTAAAACTTTAGAATATATCTAAATTTATAGACTGAAATGGAGGTTATAAGCATAATGAGTATCAAAGTTTATGTTCTGGTTTTCAAGAATAAAACAATACCCACTTCACTGTGCTCAAAGGGCCTGGATTCTTTTGGTGCTGTGTAGTCACCAGAAGTGCAATCTTAGCGCTGATGTTGTAATACTAGCTAAAGCTGCTCATTAATCACACTTCTGCCGACTTGCTATATTTCAATCTGCTCTAAATTTCATAACATTTTAATTCAATTTCACATCCTGAAGTCATAATCAGTTGCTTTGATATTCCTGGTCAGACTTTTCTTAAATTGCTTCATCATCACTTTAATGAATTCCATGTCTTCATCTCTTTTTTGATGAGGTTAGGGTAAACTAGATTATTTTCCGATTCTGAAATTCCATGACTGCGTAAGCTTATTATTATTTTATTGTGTCTGGCTTTGCTATGCAATCTGATAAGAAATTATCAAGTAAGAGTAATGAAGGAATGAGAGATTTGATGTTTCCAATGAAAATATGAGATATTAAAAAATTACAGGAAAGTATATAAAAATCTTAAGGGTGAAAGAGTAATTCAATTTCTTCAACAATCTAGAAATCTATATATTTACAACCAAGTTTTGCATTTCTAAGAAAAGATAAAAATATAAATCTATTTTAAAAAAGATTAATTACTACTCCTATAAATTTCTACCTCCTCTTAAAAATTATTGTTTGGAGGGAAGAAATAGTACAATGGAACATACAGCTTGGAGTAGAGGTTATAGAACCCACAATACCAAATTCTAAGAGGTTCACAAATATCCCTTTAAGTAGGGGCAGATGGTGGGACAGAATACTAGAAACTACTCTAGGAAAGTGTCTAGGTTAGTGCCCACCAGAATCAGGATAGCCTTGGAGTATGCAAAATTAGCATTTTTCCATTATAGTTTCATTCCTTCAGAAAAAATTTTTCTGGGAAGTAACAAGGACACAAATTCAAACTTCCTCTAAATTTCTGATCTAGTTTGGTGAAAATCAGATAAACAAAAATCCCATAGACAGGCACCAATTATTTGAGTGTGATATTGCCATGAATTCAGACTGCATTCAGCCTTCAAAGAACTGCTCTTCCATTAAGTAAAATGTAAATATAATGTTATTACTTCAGAAAGCCAAATGTACAAGTCAGATATCTAACTTTCTATCTTAAAATGATGAAAGGGTAAATACTACTGTATAATGCCTGTAGGCAAATCTTGAAGCTAAGAATTGCAACTCTGGTAGATTATGTTATCTAACCCTTAGCAAGTTTCCCCTGATCACTGGCCTTGTTAAAGTGTTGACTGAGTCATACACCCTTGGGAGAAATGTAAGTTTTGCTCTTTCAAGTGCAGTTAAAAATACAACCATATTTTTGCCTATTCCTTAAACAATTACAATTTGGGGCTACAAGTACAAGCATAATTACCAATTCATAAATTTACTTTTTTCTCTTCTGATGCTGTACTACTACTTTTTTCATCTTGCATTTAATGAGGAAATCTATAAACTGAACAAAGATGCATTCATTTCTTCTGAGGATTTTGAAGCCTGTAATTGTATGATAAATCATGTGAAGTTATCTTGCGAGATTTCCTATAGAATACGAGGTGGCTGTTTACAGAGTGCATTGTTTAGCCCCATTTTCCTTCAGGGATTTATTAGCAAATGCTAATAGAGGAAATAAATATGGACCATACAGAGGGTAAGGTAGAGCTAGCAACTTTTCTTAGTAGTCAGTCAGGAATTTGGTGGGGTTTCCTCCTTGAATAGTTCACTCCAATAAATACTTCTGTGACAGGTGTGTATGTGTTTTTAAACTGCATTTTTAAGCATGGTTTTTATTAGACCCCATAGATTTCAAAATATTGCAGTATTATAAAGAAAATCCAACTTTTTATTTAAGAAATATGTAAACTTCTGTGTGCCTCTGCTGCCTGACTTGATTTGCAGATTTTTTTTTTTTTATTGCTTGAGGGAATGCCTAACATCCAAGACTGTAGTGTGTCCAGTATTGGGAAACCAGTTCTTCTGGAGCTAGAGAACCCTTATTTATTGCAAGGCCAAGATTTGATTTTGTTGGATGAATTAGGAAAACAAAAATGAGTTAGAAGCTAAAATATTTGCACATTTCTAGTCCTTAAAACTACTTTCCCAATCTTGAATGAAGATAGAGAAAAACATTTTGGTGTTAATACTTAACTTGGATTATGAAAAAACAAAAATAATGTTAACAAATAGTAGTTTACTGAGTGCGCTCTACTTGTATTAATTCATTTTAAGACAAGTTAATTAGCTGCTAGCTAATTGAGAGACACCTACCTACTTCATGATTACCACTTAGATTTCAACCTCCAGCTGGCAACTTAATAAGAAACTGATAAAAATATATTTAGATATTGATGGAACGTTAAAAGTGACTGGACTGTTGCTTATTTCATTTTTCTTCTGTCGCTTTTTTAACTTTTGGTGGCTTTTTAGTCAATTCACATTGATATTTGTGAAACAAAATATTTTATACAATAATAAATATTCTATCTAGTCATAGTGGATTTGGACAGACCTGGGTTAGAATTCAGGCTTTGAAACAGTTAGCTTTGTGACCATAGGCAACAAGTTTTATTTCCTTAAGACTTAACTTCTTCATCTGTTAGGAGAGAAATGATAACAACCACATAAGCTATTATGAGGAATAGAGTAAATGAGACTTTTAAATGTAAATCATTCATTTGCTCCTGGGAAAGAGTAAGCATTCAATACATAGACTCTACTAAAACTGGTATTAGTTTCAGTGTCATTACCAGTTTTAATTTTAATATGGTTCTAGTAGGCACAGTAGGTCCTTTAAATTTTTGTCACCCAAACAGAATGCCATCTTACCCAAAATGCAAGCATGACCATCAAAAGGATTATTCTATTTTATAGATCATATGGTAATAAGTAAAACAGGGGTAAAGACATTAACGAATGTGTGGACTAGGGCACAGAACCAGTTCCTACATTTAAAAATTACCATCCACATCAATATTAATCAATTGATACCATCCCATAATATTATTTTATTGTCACTTAAGAAGTTTTAGTATAAGCATGTGATAACATTCTAATTTGGAAATTACAAAAATTGATATCTTAAATTATGAATTTACATAGTTTATGAACTGTAAAACATTTGACATTAAATAAGATACAGAAAATTTTTTTCTTCGAAATTAGACATAACTCTACAGTAGTATGGCCATAAACATGGAAAATAGTTTCATTCTTATTGTACTTTCCAAGTACACGTTAGATATATTGATGACAATACAGGCCATATTTTGCTTTGATACAAGATTCTCACTCTTCTAAGTTTTTTATATATGAGAATAATTCATGAAGCATGGTGTTCTATTTATTTTGGCAGATTTTATTATTTCATTACCCTCTAGGTAGGGTAAATTACTCTAATGGGTCCACCTTTTCATGTCTTACCTCATGGTTTCATTTCTTCTGTGTCTTTCTGTATACTCTTTAAAGGCCAAAGTAGGTTATGCAGAGGATACACAGCAGCCAAACATTCTCTTTCTCTCATGTACCTTCTTTGCAATAGCAACCTTTTCTCTCTAATTATTTTATTTATTTATTTATTTTTATTTATTTTTGCTGCACTGGGTCCTCGTTGCCGTGCGCAGGCCGTCTCTGGTTGCAGCGAGTGGGGGCCCCTCTTCGCCGTGGTGCGTGGGCTTCTCACTGCGGTGGCCTCTCCCGCTGCGGAGCACAGGTTCCAGGCGCACGGGCTCAGCAGTTGTGGCACGCGGGCTCAGCAGCTGTGACTCGCGGGCTCCAGAGTGCAGGCTCAGCAGCTATGGCGCACGGGCCCAGCTGCTCTACGGCATGTGGGATCCTCCAGGACCAGGCCTCGAACCCGTGCCCCCTGCATTGACAGGCAGACTCTCAACCACCGCACCACCAGGGAAGCCTTTCTCTCTAATTATCAATCATTCATGAAAATAGAGATATACTGAAAAGTTGGCAATGTTGTGGTAAATAAGTAAAGATTTCGCACACAAAGAGATTTCCAAGCTGAGAGCGTGAGAACCCTCTTAGAAGTATAGAAGTTAAAAATATGAATGATTATTAGGGCAAATTTAATCTAACTCTCTGATATTTATTAAGAAGCTAGACCCAGAAGAATTGTGGCTTGTGTGATATTGAACACACAGGTGTCCTGAATGCAAGGCCAGTCCTCTTCTAATATTCTGTATTGTCTCAGAAAGCACCACCATTTGAAAGCTACTTCCCTTATAGGAAAAGATACTGAACATTAACCTCATGTACAGATCAAATGTATTAGTTTTCTATTGCTACGTAACAAATTACCCCAAAACTGAGCAGTTTTAAGCAATGAGGATGTATTATCTCACAAAATGTCTGAGAATCAGGAATCCAGG
Organism: Neophocaena asiaeorientalis asiaeorientalis; assembly: GCF_003031525.2. NCBI lineage: Eukaryota > Metazoa > Chordata > Mammalia > Artiodactyla > Phocoenidae > Neophocaena > Neophocaena asiaeorientalis. The sequence continues at coordinate 3,160,645 of NW_020174703.1, forward strand.
AGTGACTTAGCTAGGTAGTTCTGGCTCTGGGTCTCCCATGGGGTTGCAGACAAGCTGTCATGGGCTGCAGTCAGCTGAAAGCTTAAAGAGGCAGGGCAACTTTTTTTCCAGCTCATTCATGTGACTTGGGCAGAAAGCTTCAGCTACTGTTCACAGGGACCTGATCACATCTGAAAGAGAGTGCACATTTAACACCAAAGAGGCAGTGTATTTTATAATCTAATCTTAGCAATTACTATCACTTCTGTCATATTTTATTGGACACACAGTTCAACCCTAGGAGGGGATTGCATAATGGTATAAATATTGGGTTGGGCGTAAAGTTCCTTCAGGTTTTCCTGTAACATCTTATGGAAAAACCTGAATGAACTTTTCGGCCAACCCAATACTAGGTGTGGGCATCATCAGGGTCAGTTTTGGAAGCTGGCCACCATATCAGGCTTCTTGGAAGAATCTATGATATTTCAGTTTGCCTTCAACAAAATAATTATCTCTGAGAAAATGCAATGTACCTATTCTGAAACGCCAGTAATTTTTAAAACATACTCTAGATAGTTCAGTGATATGGCCATTCCATTTCTTAGAATTTCCCCAGAAGATTAGCCTATTCTGTCCAAAATTCAACATATAAAGCTTAACTTCGGGCTTCCCTGGTGGCGCAGTGGTTGAGAGTCTGCCTGCGAATGCAGGGGACACGGGTTCGAGCCCTGGTCTGGGAAGATCCCGCATGCCGCGGAGCAACTGGGCCCGTGAGCCACAATTACTGAGCCTGCGCGTCTGGAGCCTGTGCTCCACAGAGAACAAGAGAGGCAACGATAGTGAGAGGCCCACGCACGGCAATGAAGAGTGGACCCCGCTTGCCACAACTAGAGAAAGCCCTCACACAGAAACGAAGACCCAACACAGCCATAAATAAATTAATTTAAAAAAAAATTTTTAAAAAGAAAAGCTTAACTTCATATACATATGAAGTTAACACATACACATATGATCTCTTTTTTTCCAAATAACTCAGTCATGTCATTTAAAAGCCCTTGTAATTGTTTTTCTGTCTCTAAAATTAAAGTAACATAAACAACCTAACTACATTTCCAAGTAAGCAATCCCATGCATACTCCTCTTGATGAAGATTAAACAGAAAAATTTATATAGAACTTTGGCCTTGTATTCAGCTATAACTAAGAATTCATGTTGTTTTGACTCTTCCATGACCTTAACAATTTTTGATAGTTAAAGTAGACCAGATCTCACCAGAACACAATTCCCTGGTTTACAACAAAAAAAATTTTTAAAAAGAAAAGCTTAACTTCATACACATATGAAGTTAACACATACACATATGATCTCTTTTTTTCCAAATAACTCAGTCATGTCATTTAAAAGCCCTTGTAGTTGTTTTTCTGTCTCTAAAATTAAAGTAACATAAACAACCTAACTACATTTCCAAGTAAGCAATCCCATGCATACTCCTCTTGATGAAGATTAAACAGAAAAATTTATATAGAACTTTGGCCTTGTATTCAGCTATAACTAAGAATTCATGTTGTTTTGACTCTTCCATGACCTTAACAATTTTTGATAGTTAAAGTAGACCAGATCTCACCAGAACACAATTCCCTGGTTTACAAAAGGATTAAGCCACCCTTGGAAACAACAGAAGTCTCCTCTCCCTTTATAACCACTCTAATACAGTAAAGATACATAGGAAAGTAGTTAATATTGTGTAAATAATTAAAATTTTAATTTATGAAAGAGATTTCTAAACTTGGTTAGATGAATGAACGTAGTGCTTCCCAGGTCATTAAAAAATTAAATATTTGAACTTTTTCCCAAATCAATATTAGTTAAAGTATAAAAAACAAGTTAAGTGCATATTTATATAAGGAGCCATGGGAATATTTAATAAGTTAACTCTTAAGTATAGAAAAAAACCAAAAGAGTTGCATGAATCTGTTTGTGTGTGTGTGTGTGTGTGTGTGTAAATGGAAAATTAAATCAAGAAAGATCATTTCCCAAGAAGTTTGTATCTGGATTTGTGTTATCTAATATACTCAAATAAATATCTCAATAAAGGCATGCCTAAAAATAGAGGCGTTTCACTGCTTCAACCAGTCCTCTAAACTCTACTCATCTTTTCTAATTGTTACTCAGTACATCTCTTTTTTTTTTTCCGGTATGCGGGCCTCTCACTGTTGTGACCTCTCCCGTTGCGGAGCACAGACTCCGGACGCGCAGGCCCAGCGGCCATGGCTCACGGGCGCAGCCGCTCCACGGCATGTGGGATCCTCCCGGACCCCACGAAACCATGTCCCCTGCATCGGCAGGCGGACTCTCAACCACTGCGCCACCAGGGAAGCCCAGTACATCTCTTTAAAAACAAATTTCTTTGAAAACAATGCCACACTTCTTTTTTTTTTTAACATCTTTATTGGAGTATAATTGCTTTACAATGGTGTGTTAATTTCTGCTTTATAACAAAGTGAATCAGTTATACATATACATATGTTCACATATCTCTTCCCTCTCTTGTCTCGCTCCCTCTCACCCTCCCTATCCCACCCCTCTAGGTGGTCACAAAGCACCGGGCTGATCTCCCTGTGCTATGCAGCTGCTTCCCACTAGCTATCTATTTTACGTTTGGTAGTGTATATATGTCCATGCCACTCTCTCAACTTGTCACAGCTTACCCTTCCCCCTCCCCATATCCTCAAGTCCATTCTCTAGTAGGTCTGTGTCTTTATTCCCCTCTTAACCCTAGGTTCTTCATGACCTTTTTTTTTTTCTTGCATTACATATATGTGTGTTAGCATATGGTATTTGTTATTCTCTTTCTGACTTACTTCACTCTGTAAAATGAAGTAAGATGGACGCTAGGTCCATCCACCTCACTACAAATAACTGAATTTCGTTTCCTTTTATGGCTGAGTAATATTACATTGTATATATGTGCCACTTCTTTATCCATTCAACTGATGATGAACATATAGGTTGCTTCCATGTCCTGACTATTGTAAACAGAGCTGCAATGAATATTTTGGTACATGACTCTTTTTGAATTATGGTTTTCTCAGGGTATATGCTCAGTAGTGGGATTGCTGGGTCATATGGTAGTTCTATTTGTAGTTTTTTAAGGAACTTCCATACTGTTCTCCATAGTGGCTGTATCAATTTACATTCCCACCAGCAGTGCAAGACTGCTCCCTTTTCTCCATACCCTCTCCAGCATTAATTGTTTCTAGATTTTTTGATGATGGCCATTCTGACAGGTGTGAGATGATATCTCATTGTAGTTTTGATTTGCATTTCTCTAATGATTAATGATGTACAGCATTCTTTCATGTGTTTGTTGGCAATCCGTACTTCAGTTTGTTAATATGGTGTATCACTTTGATTGATTTGAGTATATTGAAGGATCCTTGCATTCCTGGAATGAACCCCACTTGATCATGGTATATGATCCTTTTAATGTGCTATTGGATTCTGTTTGCTAGTATTCTGTTGAGGATTTTTGCATCTATGTTCATCAGTGATATTGCCCTGTAGTTTTCTTTCTTTGTGACATCTTTGTCTGGTTTTGGTATCAGGGTGATGGTGGCCTCATAGAATGAGTTTGGGAGTTTTCCTCCTTCTGCTATATTTTGGAGTAGTTTGAGAAGGTTAGGTGTTAACTCTTCTCTAAACGTTTGATAGAATTTGCCTGTGAAGCCATCTGGTCGTGGTCTTTTGTTTGTTGGAAGATTTTTAACCACAGTTTCAATTTTAGTGCTTGTGACTTGTCTGCTCATATTTTCTATTTATTCCTGCTTCAGTCTTGGCAGGTTGTGCATTTCTAAGAATTTGTCCATTTCTTCCAGGTTGTCCATTTTATTGGCATAGAGTTGCCATGATCCTTTGTATTTCTCCAGTGTCAGTTGTAATTTCTCCTTTTTCATTTCTAATTCTTTTTATTTGAGTCTTCTCCCTTTTTTTCTTGATGAGTCTGGCTAATGGTTTATCAATTTTGTTTATCTTCTCAAAGAACCAGCTTTTAGTTTTATTGATCTTTACTATCATTTCCTTCATTTCTTTTTCATTTATTTCTGATCTGATCTTTATTATTTCTTTCCTTCTGCTAGTTTTGGGGTTTTTTAGTTCTTCTTTCTCTAATTGCTTTAGGTGCAAGGTTAGGTTGTTTATTCGAGATGTTTCCTGTTTCTTAAGGTAGCATTGTATTGCTATAAACTTCCCTCTTAGAACTGCTTTTGCTGCATCCCATAGGTTTTGGGTCATCGTGTCTCCATTGTCATTTGTTTCTAGCTATATTTTGATTTCCTCTTTGATTTCTTCAGTGATCACTTCGTTATTAAGTAGTGTATTGTTTAGCCTCCATGTGTTTGTATTTTTTACAGATCTTTTCCTGTAATTGATATCTAGTCTCATAGCATTGTGGTCGGAAAAGATACCTGATACAATTTCAATTTTCTTAAATTCACCAAGGCTTGATTTGTGACCCAAGATATGACCTGTCCTGGAGAATGTTTCATGAGCACTTGAGAAAAAATTGTATTCTTTTGTTTATGGATGGAATGTCCTATAAATATCAATTAAGTCCATCTTGTTTAATGTATCATTTAAAGCTTGTGTTTCCTTATTTATTTTCATTTTGGATGATCTGTCCATTGGTGAAAGTGGGGTGTTAAAGTCCCCTGCTATGATTGTGTTACTGT
>NW_020174703.1:3180910-3181080 GCF_003031525.2 Neophocaena asiaeorientalis asiaeorientalis
CCCCTGCTATGATTGTGTTACTGTCGATTTCCCCTTTTATGGCTGTTAGTATTTGCCTTATGTATTGAGGTCCTCCTATGTTGGGTACATAAATATTTACAATTGTTATATATTCTTCTTGGATCGATCCCTTGATCATTATGTAGTGTCCTTCTTTGTCCCTTGTAATA
>NW_020174703.1:3181280-3181585 GCF_003031525.2 Neophocaena asiaeorientalis asiaeorientalis
GTGGGAGCATTTAATCCATTTACATTTAAGGTAATTATCGATATGTATGATCCTATTCCCATTTTCTTAATTGTTTCAGGTTTCTTATTTTAGGCCTTTTCTTTCTCTTGTGTTTCTTGCCTAGAGAAGTTCCTTTAGCATGTGTTGTAAAGCTGGTTTGGTGGTGCTGAACTCTCTCAGCTTTTGCTTGTCTCTAAAGGTTTTAATTCTCTATCAAATCTGAATGAGATCCTTGCTGGGTAGAGTAGTCTTGGTTGCAGGTTTTTCTCCTTCATCACTTTCAGTATGTCCTGCCACTCCCTTCT
>NW_020174703.1:3182451-3246820 GCF_003031525.2 Neophocaena asiaeorientalis asiaeorientalis
ATGTCCTGCCACTCCCTTCTGGCTTGCAGAGCTTCTGCTGAAAGATCAGCTGCTAACCTTATGGGGATTCCCTTGTGTGTTATTCATTGTTTTTCCCTTGCTGCTTTTAATATGTTCTCTTTGTATTTATTTATTTATTTTTTTTGTGGTATGCTTGCCTCTCACTGCTGTGGCCTCTCCCGTTGCAGAACACAGGCTCTGGATGCGCAGGCTCAGCGGCCATGGCTCACGGGTCCAGCCGCTCCACGGCATGTGGGATCTTCCCAGACCGGGGCACGAACCCATGTCCCCTGCATCAGTAGGTGGATCTCAACCACTGCACCACCAGGGCAGCCCCTGTATTTAATTTTTGACAGTTTGATTAATATGTATCTTGGCATGTTTCTCCTTGGATTTATCCTGTATGGGACTCCCTGTGCTTCCTGGACTTGAATAACTATTTCCTTTTCCATATAAGGGAAGTTTTCAACTATAATCTCTTCAAATATTTTCTCAGTCCCTTTTCTTTTCTTCTCTTCTTCTGGGACCCCTATAATTCGAATGTTGGTGCATTTAATGTTGTCCCAGAGGTCTCTGAGACTGTCCTCAAGCCTTTTCATTCTTTTTTCTTTATTCTGCTCTGCAGTAGTTATTTCCACTATTTTATCTTCCAGGTCACTTATGTGTTCTTCTGCCTCAGTTATTCTGCTATTGATCCCTTCTAGAGTATTTTTAATTTCATTTATTGTGCTGTTCATCATTGCTTATTCATCTTTAGTTCTTCTAGGTCCCTGTTAAATGTTTCTTGCATTTTGTCTATTCTATTTCCAAGATTTTGGATCGGCTTTACTATCATTATTCTGAATTCTTTTTCAGGTAGACTGACTATTTTCTGTTCATTTGTTAGGTCTGGTGGGTTTTTACCTTGCTCTTTCATCTGCTGTGTGTTTTTCTGTCTTCTCATTTTCTTTATCTTCCTGTGTTTGGCGTCTCCTTTTTGCAGGCTGCAAATTCGTAGTTCCCGTTGTTTTTGGTGTCTGTCCCCAGTGGCTAAAGTTGGTTCAGTGGGTTGTGTAGGCTTCCTGGTGGAGGAGACTAGTGCCTATGTTCTGGTGGATGAGGCTGCATCTTGTCTTTCCGGTGGGCAGGTCCACGTCTGGTGGTGTGTTTTGGGGTGTCTGTGGACTTATTATGATTTTAGGCAGCCTCTCTCCTAATGGGTGGGGTTGTGTTCCTGTCTTGCTAGTTGTTTGGCATAGGGTGTCCAACACTGTAGCTTGCTGGTCGTTGAGTGAAGCTGGGTCTTGGTGTTGAGATGGAGATCCCTGGGAGATTTTAGCAGTCTGATATTATATGGAGCTGCTAGGTCTCTTGTGTACCAGTGTCCTGAACCTGGCTCTCCTACCTCAGAGGCACAGCCCTGATGCCTGGCTGGAGCACCAAGAGCCTTTCATCCACATGGCTCAGAAAAAAAGGGAGAAAAAGTAGAGAAAGAATGAAAGACAGAATTAAAGGAAGGAAGGAAGGGAGAAAGAAAGAGCATAAAATAAAAGTAAGATAAAATAAAATAAAGTTAAAATAAAATATAATTATTAAGAAAAAAAATTTTTAAGTAAGAAAAAAAAATAACACAAAAAACGGACGGACAGAACCCTAGGACAAATGGTGAAAGCAAAGCTATACAGACAAAATCTCACACAGAAGCATACACATACACACTCAGAAAAAGGGGGAAAAGTAATATATCTTGCTCTCAAAGTCCACCTCCTCAATTTGGGATGACTCGTTGTCTATTCAGGTATTCCACAGATGCAGAGTACATCAAGTTGATTGTGGAGATTTAATCCGCTGCTCCTGAAGCTACTGGGAGAAATTTCGTTTTCTCTTCTTTGTTCTCACAGCTCCCGGAGGCTCAGCTTTGGATCTGGACTGGCCTCTGCGTGTAGGTCGCCTCAGGGCGTCTGTTCTTTGCTCAGACAGGACGGGTTTAAAGGAGCAGCTGATTTGGGGGCTCTGGCTCACTCACTCCGGGAGGGAGGGATACGGATGCGGGGCGATCCTGTGGCAGCAGAGGCCGGCGTGACATTGCACCAGCCTGAGGCGCACCATACGTTCTCCCGGGGAAGTTGTCCCTGGATCACGGGACCCTGGCAGTGGCGTCTGCACAGGCTCCAGTGAGTGGAGGTGTGGAGAGTGACCTGTGCTTGCACACAGGCTCCTTGGTGGCGGCAGCAGCAGCCTTAGCGTCTCATACGCGTCTCTGGGGTCCGTGCTTTTAGCCGCTGCTCACGCCCGTCTCTGGAGCTCCTTTAAGCAGCACTCTTAATCCCCTCTCCTCACGCACCAGGAAAGAAAGAGGGAAGAAAAAGTCTCTTGCCTCTTCGGCAGGTTCAGACTTTTCCCCGGACTCCCTTCCACCTAGCCGTGGCGCACTAGCCCCTTCAGGCTGTGTTCACGCAGCCAGCCCCAGTCCTCTCCCTGGGATCCGACCGAAGCCCAAGCCTCAGCTCCCAGCCCCTGCCCATCCTGGCGGGTAGCAGACAAACCTCTCGGCTGGTGAGTGCCGGTCGGAACCGATCCTCTATGCGGGAATCTCTCTGCTTTGCCCTCCACACCCTGTTACTGTGCTCTCCTCCGCGGCACCGAAGCGGCTCCGAAGCTTTCCCCCTCCGCCACCCGCAGTCTCCGCCTGCGAAGGGGCTTCCTAGTATGTGGAAACCTTTCCTCCTTCACAGCTCCCTCCCACTGGTGCAGGTACCATCCCTGTTCTTTTGTCTCTGTTTTTTCTTTTTTCTTTTGCCCTACCCAGGTACGTGGAGAGTTTCTTGCCTCTTGGGAGTCTGAGGTCTTCTGCCAGCGTTCAGCAGGTGCTCTATAGAAGCAGTTCCACATGTAGATGTATTTCTGATGAATTTGTGGGGAGGAAGGTGATCTCCGCATCTTACTCTTCCGCCATCTTCCTCAACTCCCACACTTTCTTAATTTAGAAACTTAACATCCTCAAGAAATGCATCAGACCTTTAAAATTTAGGAAAAAAAATTACTACAAAAGTGCTCTGGGAGTTAAACTATTACAGCAAAACTCTTTTGGCTTATTCCCACATAGTAAGCGATGTGTAGTAAGCTGCTACATATCCTGGCTGTGCTATTATTATCCTGATTCCCCAAGGGAAATCTTAAGTGTCTTAGATTCTTAAATGAGGGGAAAAAACCTAAGTCTGTATGCTACTTCAAATAAGTAGAAATAATTATGAGGCTTCTCTGACCAGACATAATTGTTGCCTTGGAGAATAAAGCAAGGCCCCTTGCAACAGCCATTAGTAATGACACTGATATAATTACTATTTGAAAAAAAAAAAATGTATCTGCCCAGAAAAATCAATTATAAACCACCAAATGTTCCTTGTACTCTTCAGAGAGGTTCTGTGCTTACTGTCTCTCATGACCTCTCCATTAAGAGACTAGCTGGCTATACTCCTAATGGTTTTCTTCAGTTATTTAGAAGGGATTTTTTTTTTTTGCATCTTTATTGGAGTATAATTGCTTTACAATGATGTGTTAGTTTCTGCTGTATAACAAAGTGAATCAGCTATACATATACATATGTTCCCATATCTCTTCCCTCTTGTGTCTCCCTCCCTCCCACCCTCTGAATCCCACCCCTCCAGGCAGTCACAAAGCACTGAGCTGATCTCCCTGTGCTATGCGGCTGCTTCCCACTAGCTATCTACCTTACGTTTGGTAGTGTATATATGTCCATGCCTCTCTCGTGCTTTGGATTTCTAAGCTTTTGTATTTCATATTAAAATGGCCTGCAGAGAATTTCCTCATTGTCTGTCTTTCAGAACAGAAGGGTCACTCTGGGGAAAACAGAGTAATCCAGGTGGCTTTGCTCTAAAAACATAACTTAGAAGCCTCTCCAGTTAGCACTGTTTGTCATGCAAACGTTGAATCTCATAAAATGAAGCAAACTATGTATGATGATGTTGCTGTCACTGAAAAATTACAGGAAAAAATAGTTAAAATAGTCATTAGGAGTAGTTATCTGTAATCTAAGGCAAGGCGAAGCTGATTTGAGCATCTGCATTCATCAACTTTTTTGTTTTTAAACTTATCACATTCTGCTTCTCTTAATATTAGTGCACGAGTGTCCAATTATAATCATCCAATATTAATTAGTCTTCAGATGTGAGTGGTGTTTTGTAATTCTATCTTATCTTTTCCTTTGATACCTTGAAGCTCATAAAATTTTCTAGATGAAAATACACCTGAAGGCAAAATTGAAATGAAGACAAACTGTATAAAATGGTATAAAATATCCCAAACATGATACATGTTGAGGTTAGGATGTGAATTTGTGAAAGGGTCAAAACAAACTTAAACTGGTCCTATGTAATGGTTACCAACTTGATCATGTGTATATCCTTAGAGTAAAAAATTCTGGGTTTTTAACAAAGTCTGTAGACAGGAAGTATTTGTCTTGGTTTTATTAGAGGAACTTATTAAGGACGTAGTCTTCAAATTGAATGAAATCTAGGTCTTATAGGAAATTCATTTAAGGATTTATTTGGAGCAGACTACAAAATGGACATTACAAACACATTCATGTGCAATCTCTGATTTCTATCCCTTTATTAAATTAGATGATCAGTAAGAAGTGTCTACAATACATTATCTAAGCCCCTTGAAAAAAATTTCTCCAGTCAGTTGAAATTCAATAATATGCCTGTATTCTGCCTTCAAAAACATCAGTTGAAGTTATTATCTACTGATTTATTCGATAGTCTTTATTTTAAAAAGCACCTGTGTTCTCCTACTTGAGTATTGTTTGAGGAAAATCTGATTTTCTAATTTTAGTATTATATAGTTTATTGTCAAAAATAAAATATATTTCTCAGTTTTACTTAATTACCAGACATTCTGAGCCCAGTTTTTGGTCTAGTACTGTAATCTGCGGAAGACAGAAATCTAAAATACCTACTCCTTTTTATTCTTACAGATGGACACTTTACCTTGTACTAATATTTTGTTTTAATACAGGAAAAAGTGAAGAACAAAAACAGGAAAGGAAAGAAGGAACTAAAATATATTAAGTACGCATTATGTACCACGTCCTGAGCTACACGTTTTTGCTACCTATCTAATAGCAAATCCAGAATTCTTTACTTTACACCATGGTGTCTCCTGAAAATTAAATCCAAGACTCTTTTACAATCTAAAGTTACATTAGAATTTAGCATTAAATGAAACTCTGTAAGAAAAATCCATTATGGATACAACTTTAAATAATTATAGAGATAAAACATTTTCATTTTTGGTTTAGGGATTAGCCCAGGATGGGGAGATATTTAATATTAATGGTTGTGGCAAAATAGGAAGAGAGGAGCACTCCAAGCAAGGGGCACACTTGTGTGAAAACCCAGGACAGAAAGGGAGTTCAAGAAAGTTTGCAAGTTCAAGGAAGGGACAGTTTACCATGGCTTGAATATAGTAAGTGAGGAAGAGGAGATGAGACTGAAACAGTGTGCAGAAGAAACCCAAGGACACTCTTCCTTTCTCCTTCCTTGCCACCCTTCCTTCCTTCCATCTTTCCCTCCTTCTTTCCTTTCTTCCCTCTTCTTTCCTTGCCTGATTCAATGAATATCTATTGAATGTCAACATGTATGATGTTTAGCACTACAGATTCATGTTAAGGATGATTAAACTTTTAAGTAGTACTTTATTATATTTGTTTAAATATGCTTAAGATATAATTAACTCTCACTAAAAATTTTTTGCCTTTTGTGATTATAGAATATCTTCATGGCTTTCATTAATACCATTTTAACTTTCAGTGATTTTTACCCAGTTCAATCCTTAAGAAACAAGTCAATTTTATAACTCTCATTCACTTATTTTCCTTTTTAAATGCTCAAATCAAGACAGGTGTTTATAAATGTCTTTCTTTCAAATGTTTACAATCATAATAACAGTACATTGGATTCATAAATTTAATTTCCCAAAATACTTAGTTTGGAATGCATCCAGAATAAAATATTACATTATTTCAAGAAATGTATGCTATGATCAAATGTATATTTAAAACAAGTATATAAACAAGTATAGTTCCCATATGTCTTTCATTGCAATTTTTAAAATTTTAAACATATATGTGAATTGCTATGTGAAGAAGATTTTGCAGGGACAACAGGAATTTTAAGTTACTGCAGACCTTTCTGTGACCATGCTTACCTCCCCATGCTCGGTTGTGAGTCCTCCTGAGATCATATCTGATGCATCTTTGCATCTCCAGGAACTAGTACTCTGCTGGACATAGTGTAATAATTCAATAAAATTGAGAAATAGGTGATTGGATGAATGAATGATTTGTCACTCCTAAACTTCTACTTTATTTTCTCCTATGTTTATCTTAATTGAAAAAACAGTGCTGTGTCACATAGTCTTGGTAGAAATTGGTTGATTGGGTTTTAGAATGGTGCCAGAGTAGGCATTCTGAAAGGTTCTTTCTTTGAAAAATAAGTAGGTATGGGCAAGGCATATTGTTGATGGTAATTTTGGTCTCACAAAAACTAAAATAAAATTTCAAGGACTCCCCTTTCCTATCAAAAAAAAAAAAAAAAGAGAGAGAATGGAGGAGAAACACAGATGTCATTCTGGTACAGTGGAGTTTCTCTGAGAGTAGATCTCTCAGTGCTCTGAATGCATCGTTGTCAGGATCAGAGTATTGGACCACCAGCTAAAAAGGGGAACTGATCCTGGGTCTCCGATCTTCAGCCAAGTAGCTCAAAGAAAATTGAAGTGGTACCATCTTAGCAGCAGCCTCTGGCTACTTGCAGATGTACAAATAAATTCTTTCTAGAGAAAATCTTTCGAAATTTAGGACCCAAAGACACTACAGACTGTGATCGGGCAATAAGATCACAATCAAAGAACAAGAAGCACAGGAAAAAGCAAGACATGAATGAATCAGCAGAAACAAATTTAGAATTCCAAGGACTGCATATGTTAAAGAATCATACATAGAACAGCTATATATGGAATGTTAAAAAAAAATAACAAATGCAATCATGAAAGTTAGAAAGGGACAAGAATAGGCAGATTGGGGAAAAATGAGACTTCTAAAATTAAAAAATATCATTATTTTAAGAAAAAACTCAACCAGTGGATTAAAAAATCATATCGTATATTATGTATCTTTATACATATGATAATAAGAGAGACAAGTAAAAGGAAAATATAAAAGAGGAATAAAAATATGCGGGGGCTTCCCTGGTGGCACAGTGGTTGAGAGTCTGCCTGCCGATGCAGGGGACACGGGTTCGTGCCCTGGTCCGGGAAGATCCCACATGCCACGGAGTGGCTAGGCCTGTGAGCCATGGCCGCTGAGCCTGCGTGTCCGGAGCCTGTTGCTCTGCAACGGGAGAGGCCACAACAGTGAGAGGCCCATGTACTGCAAAGAAAAACAAAAACAAAAATGAAAGATGTGGAAGATAGAATAATAAAATCTAACATATACTGAGCTGGATTTTAAGAAAGCACAAACAGAAAGAATAGAGAGCATGTAATACTTGAATAATGGCTGTAAATTTCCTAGAACCAATGAATCCACAAAGTACATCATATCCAAAATAGGAAAAATAAGAACTCATGTTTCTAGACATGTAGAATGCATGAATTCTACAGTAGAATTGCACAATATAAAAAATATAGAGAAAAGGCACGATTTTGAAATTAGTTAGACATATAAAAGAGACCATTGACAAAGGAACAACAATTAGAATTAAAGCAGACTTCTTAGCACAAGAGAAAACAGAAAATTTAAGAATACTGCTCTCAAAGTTATGATAGAAAACATTTATCAACTCCAAATCATCTAGGAACAGAGGTAAAATAAAGACATTTTAGAGATAAACAAAAAGAGTTCATCACCAAAAGACCTACCATAGAGGAAATCCTACAGGACGGACTTCAGTTAGAAGAAAAATGATTCCAAAAGGATAGTATAAGAAGCAAGAAGTGAATAAATTAAATAATATACATAAATCTGAACAAACATTACCTACATAAAATAATAATATTTCAAGAAGAGAACTCAAATACTGGGTAAAAATATCATTCATGAGTAAAAGAAAGAATCATAAAGGAAATTGAAGTACATCTAATTGAAAAATAATAAAAATATTACATAGCAGAAAGCACGCCATGCTGTGTAAGCAGTTCATAAATGGAAATGTATAACAACTTCTCTTATTATAAAATAATAAAGTTCAAAAATGAATGAGCTAAGCATCCTACTTACAAATTTAGCAAAAGAAAAAGCCCAGGGAAAGTAGAAGGAAATAAATAATTACAAGAGCAGAAATAGGAAAATAGAAAATAAAGATACAATAGAGATCAACAAAACCAGAAGTTGAACTGATAAATTGATTATATAAACTTTAGAAAGACTGATCAAAATAAAAGAAACAAGAAACTAATAATGAGAATAATGATGGTGGTAGAATAACAAATATTGTAGGGATTGAAAAGATAGTGAGTTTACCAAGATCAACTCTATAAAAATAAATGTGAAACCTTGCAATAACGTCATAAAAATATTATTTACTAAATTTGACTGAAGAAGAAATAACTTGAATAGTTATTTAAATAGTTGTTTAGCTATTAAATTTTAAACAGTGTATAAAAATTGTTCAAAAATTAAGAGCTTCTGGCTTACATGGGGTTTTTTTCTTTCTTTTAATTTTTACTTTATATTGTAGTACAGTTGTTTAACAATGTTGTGTTAGTTTCAGGTGTACAGCAAAGTGATTCAGTTATACATATACGTGTATCTATTCTTTTTCAGATTCTTTTCCCATTTAGGTTATTACAGAATATTGAGCAGAATTCCCTGTGCTATACAGTAGGTTCTGGGAGCAATTTGCCTTTGCTAACTGAAACAGCCCAAAACAATTAATTTACAGTGCATTCAACCATGAAGAACTGCAGAATACTTCCTCTGCTAAAGCTTTATATTTTCTAATTAAAGACTTAGATTTTCTATTACTAAAGGTTTAAGGAGTATCTAAATTAATTCTAATATTCTTCCTTTTTCAATCATTCTGTGGAAATGTTGACACTTCTCATAGTATTCAAGTCATTAGTTTCTAATTAAAATATATACACATATAGGAACATAAACCTGTCTTTAGAAAAATAATCCTCAGTGCCAGTGTAAATCAATCCAACATTTTTATTAAGTAATTCTGCCATTCTGATGTGTAGTTTTGTTTATTTCACTGAAGCATGAATTTGAGGCAAGAGCTCTAAGGAAGAAAAAAAAGTAAATACGTTTTGTTCTATTTCTATTAATTTTTAAATACTGCATAGTTTCTTTTCTTTGTTTGTTGTGTTTTTTTTTTTGCTGTACGAGGGCCTCTCACTGCTGTGGCCTCTCCCGTTGCGGAGCACAGGCTCCGGACGCACAGGCTCAGCGGCCATGGCTCACAGGCCCAGCCGCTCCGCGGCATGTGGGATCCTCCCTGACCAGGGCACGAACCCGCGTCCCCTGCACCGGCGGGCAGACTCTCAACCACTGCGCCACCAGGGAAGCCCCTGCATAGTTTTATATCTAAATCAAATTAAATAATTCGTTATAAAATTCTTATTTAAAAGATGAAAAATAAAAAAGTAGATATAGTTTATTGGGCATCATAAAATATTCTATGCCTCAAATAATCTGTACCCAGAAACATTTTTGACAGCCTCATTCCTTTTAAATTAAAAGAAAATTTTAAATGATTTAATGAGTGAGGCAACTATAGGAAAAAATAATTACAATAAACTAATAAACCAAAGTCTGTCTGACTTTGAAACAGATACCTAGAGGTGTCCTCATGGGAGTCAAATCACAAATAATTTTTCCAAGGTGAGCAACTGAAATGTCAACAATTTATAAAATATCTTAGGACATCACTCATTCATTCATTAAAATAGCATTACCAAATTCTTAGATGGCAGGTACCTGTGCTAGGTATTGTAGATTTGTGTTAGAATAAGCCTCAAATTCAAAAAATGAAATAATTTAGAATTCATTTTCAAATACTTATCATGAATAGAACATATTTGGTTTCAAAATTATGATTTGATTTTTATTCAGAGTAATTAAATAATTTTTTGGATGGGCATATTCAAATCAAGACTAAATTCATTACTTTAATAAGATAAAGTTTAGATGAACCTCTCTTCCTAAAGCATTCACATTGGCTACTTTTGAAAATGCATTTATCTTAATGATTTCAAAATGTCCTTCCTCAGTATTCTTATAAGGGAGGCTGAGTTAACAGCCTAGTATTATGTACTCCTTACTGAGCTGTTAATAGCTTTACAGTCTTTCAAAGAATACACCTGCTGCTCATAAAAACATTTGTGTTGCTGCAGAATTTGGCTGTGTTTTAATATCATATATTTGCAGTGACCTTGTAGAATCCACACTGATCTAATATTTTTAGGGGAAAATAAGTAAAAATAGACATCTTCCCATTTACTTGAGTATATCATTGGAAAATTAGAAAATTTCATTATTACGAATTCTAATATTTGAAAAGTTGTTTTCCTTTAATGTTTCTAACTTTCATGGTAAACACTATTTGAGTTTGTTTAGGTGTTTTTTCTTGAATTTTTTTTTTTTTTTTTTTTTTTTTTTTTAATTCTTGAAATTTTGTCTCAATTTATATATGTTGAAAAAGACAGGTTTATGTTCCTATGTGTGTATATATTTTAATTAGAAACTAATGACTTGAATACTATGAGAAGTGTCAACATTTCCACAGAATGATTGAAAAAGGAAGAATATTAGAATTAATTTAGATACTCCTTAAACCTTTAGTAATAGAAAATCTAAGTCTTTAATTAGAAAATATAAAGCTTTAGCAGAGGAAGTATTCTGCAGTTCTTCATGGTTGAATGCACTGTAAATTAATTGTTTTGGGCTGTTTCAGTTAGCAAAGGCAAATTGCTCCCAGAACCTATATTTCATCCTTCTGTATCACACAAGGACATTTAAAGAAGGCAATCAATGCAATCATTATTCCCATATGTCCCTTGATTCTTGCGATTTCATGGGGTAAATCACAGCAGGTAGATGGACGAAATCTTTCTAATTTAGTTATGCCCGAATGTGTTTAGCTATTACAACTGCTGCTATCAACAACCCCTTGGTAATTTTCTTCCTATTTAGTGAATTGTGCATCATAACATTTTTACCTTAATATATTTAACAGCTACATATTTTTAATAGACCACCATATAGTCCTTCTGAAGACTTAGTTCACTGGTTAGCTAGCACAGTGGCTAAGGTTTTTTATTGATATAGTTCACTGGTTAGCTAGCACAGTGGCTAAGGCTTTTTATTGATATAGTTCACTGGTTAGCTAGCACAGTGGCTAAGGCTTTTTATTGATATAGTTCACTGGTTAGCTAGCACAGTGGCTAAGGTTTTTTATTGCTATTCATCTGTAACATGACAAATAGGTGGTGGTAGCTGACAGATGTATAGTGCCTCTTAGCTCCTGAAACATGTCACATTAAGGATTATTACAAATCACTATTTTTAATTCATTGTACCAGTGAGAGCTACATTAGCAAGTAGTCAACTGGTCATGCTCACAGATGCAAGTACTAACTTGAGGCCCAAGTAGTGAACTCTAAAGGTGGATCTATCATCTGAAGAAATTTCTAGACATTGGTGTTATTCTCACCCATAGATCTCAACTGCACCCCTAATCACATAAAACATCAGACTCCTGGGCATTCAGCTGATTTTTCCTACTAACTTTATTGACATGGAATTAAAAGATGAAAGTTTCTGTAGTTCTGAGTGATTAATTTACTAAATAACGAATGCAATTCCCATCTACTAACTCAGAATATAATTCATTATTAAAATTTTACGTCTTACCCTAAGTGACAGATTTTTCTACCAACTACATAGACATCTATTTAATAATACCAATAGCAACAATAACAATTCTATCTTGTATATGAAGAGGACATTCTAGTTTACAATATGCTTTCCTATGCATTCTCATTTGATGCAACACAACAATATTGTGAGGTGGATGGAGCTGAGGTTTTTATGTTTATTTTTCATCTGAGTGTGCTCTGGCTCAGTAATATTATGACATGCTTACATTCATCTCTCTGTGAGTCAGAGAAAGACAGCACTGTATCTCTAAATTCCAACTCAGTACTTTAATTAGTAAGGTCATCAGTTTACCAGTAAATATAGAATATCCTGTTGAAATTATAACAGAATTAGTAATCTCAGAATAAAGCCTTGAGAAGCTCTTAGTTTTTTTGATCTGTAACACAGATATCCTCCTAAACTCACTATGATAGAAAAATTGAAATGAAAGTTCAAATAAAGGAAATTAGTCTGGCTCACTCTTTCTAGTTTGCCTTCATAGATGAGTTTAGATACTTAATTTTTGTGACAAAAGAAATAGCAGTTTTATTCTTCCTAATGAGCCTCTTGCCTTATTACCTTGTAAAAAGAGGAGGTGATTTGATGAGTACTCAAAATCCCATGAAATAGCAACAAAATACAAGCTATTTACACCTTTGTTAGACTAAGTATTGTGAACATCAGTCTCATACTATGATTAGGATTGTGAATTATTTGTAATATATAGAATCTAGATTATCTTTATCTCTGTGTTTGTCAATATATTAATAAAAAGGGAATATAAACTCTAACATAATATATAAAGTTCTTAATGATATGTGGCTGTAGTACAATACTTAATATTGGAAGCTACATAATGTAATAAATAACAGCACAGAATCCAGAGCTAGACTCCCTGGATTCAAATCCCAGCTCTATCACTAATTTATTGAGTAACCTTGGACAACTTATTTGATCTTTCTGTATCTCAGTCTTGTCATTTGTAAGACCTACTTCACAGAGAAGCTTTGAGGATTTTCTGGGTATTGGGAGTGCTTATAGAGCCTGCAAAATAATTCTATGAAAGTGTTAACATTAAAAAAAATTTAACTATATTATGTTCTGTTTATACTTTCAATTGATTTGTTTTGACTAATTTAACCTGTTGTTGCAGGCCTAAAATTTATCTGACTCTTCCAAAGAATCAGATAATTGGAATGTTTAAGTTGATTAAGTTTCATGTGTTAAGACAGAATCTTCAAAATACCATCACCCAATCTAGTGACAAAAAATAGAATCAATCCATATTAGAGGTCTATGAAATGCAAGTTAATGGTCAATCTGCTTGTTCCAGGTACCTATTACTGCATAACTACCCCCAAAAGGTAGTGGCTTAAAAATAACAATTAATAAGTCTTACATCTCATGAATCTCTGGGTCAGGTAATTTGAACAGGACACATCAGGAGCAGCTCATCTCTGCTCCACAATTTCTGGAACCTCAGATGGGATGATAGAAAATAGGCTAGGGGCTGGAACACCTGAGGAATGGCCATGCTTAGGAGCTCATCATCATCCCCTCTCCCTCCACCTCCCTCTCTTCTCTCCCACCTCACCTCCTCTCTCTTCAGGGCTCCTCCAAGTGGCTACCTTGGTCTTCTACATAGCTTAACAGTCTCAGGCTAGCCATACAATTCAGAGTTCCAAGCAAAAAGTGGAAATTGCCGGATTTCTTAGAGACTGGGCAATTAATTGACAGTGTCTCACTTCTACACTATTTTATTGGTCAAATCAGTTACAGGCTAGACCAGATTCAAAGGGTGGGGGGCAAAGATCTGACTTTTCAATGAGAGGGGTGTAAAAGAATTTGCCACCATCTTTAATCTGCTGTACTACTTGATTTTAGACCTACATAATATTATATTACCTGCTTTGTTTCTAGTCTGTACTAATTTTAAAAATAAGTATATTTTAGTACTAAGCCAAAGCAAATTTATTAATTTTGAATGTGTATGAAATTCTAAAAATTTAAAACTATTTCAATAATTGTATCTGGAGATATTGTAGGGTAAAAAAATAGTTAATTTAGAAAAGTACAGCAAAAAAAAGAAAAGAAAAGAAAATTTCCACGAAGAAGTTTTTCAGTTCTTTGAATCTGGACTGTACATTGGGTTGTGCCAATGTGGTCATTTCAAATAAAATAGAATTATACAGATCAGATTACCCAAATTTGAAAATAAGAAGATTTCTGCATGTGTAAGGAAAAAGCATCCATTACTAGCACCACTACCCCCCACCAAGAACAAACTGCATGAATACTTAAAATGGGCAACATTTGTGACTACCAGCAAAGAACTTCTTCACTGTGGTCCAGATTATATTTTATTTTACCCTAAATTTAACTTATTACTTCATCATAATTTTTTTTCTAATTTGATTTCAAAACTAGTTTATATATGGAGTAAATAAATAATATACATCCATTGTTTGATAATGATGCAGATTAAAATAATATTTCTGGAAAATGAGTTTGCTTTGCCTTGAATTCCTTTTCTTGCTTTTAATGCTGTCTGTAGTCATCTACACACTTATAAGTTCCTTTGACTTTAAACAGCAGCATTGAAACTAGAAGAACCGTGTGTGTGTGTGTGATCTGTGGGAAGCTGTCAATTACTGCAATGTTTATTAATATTATATTACTTATTTTCTGTCAGTGATGAGATATTACTCAGTTTCCAGTCACAGTATCTTGATAAACCTATTTATTGTATTTTATTATAAATCTTGAGGCATTCATTTGATGCACATTTTAATATTACTAGTTCTCTGAGGACATTTAAAGGCAATGACTGCCTTAGATCATTAACTGAAAATACTGAGTTATTTAGAGTATAATGGGATGCTTTTCGAGTCAAGATGATATCACTTACAAAGAAGGTTTAAAATCTCTCTTTTGAGGAGGTGGGACTGCATTCCTTGAAACATAACTTATGCTTTGTACATCAGTCTTTTTTTTTAAACATCTTTATTGGAGTATAATTGCTTTACAATGGTGTGTTAGTTTCTGCTTTATAACAAAGTGAATCAGTTATACATATACATATGTCCCCATATCTCTTCCCTCTTGCGTCTCCCTCCCCGCCACCCTCCCTATCCCACCCCTCTAGGTGGTCACAAAGCACCGAGCTGATCTCCCTGTGCTATGCGGCTGCTTCCCACTAGCTATCTATTTTACGTTTGGTAGTGTATGTATATCTATGCCACTCTCTCACTTTATCCCATGTTACCCTTCCCCCTCCTCGTATCCTCAAGTCCATTCACTAGTAGGTCTGTATCTTTATTCCCGTCTTGCCCCTAGGTACATCAATCTTAATAGATATCTTTGTTTCAATTTTGAACAAAACAAATATATCTGTCATCAGATCACAATTAAGACCCATCAACAAATATAACAAAAAAATTAAAGTTTCACGATGGCAACAACATACATTTAAATGGGAAAGATAAAAATGAAAAATAAATCTTCAGAAAGTGTTTTCTTCCTATTCTAAATGAGACTAAGGCATTCTCATGCTTGTACATTTAAATGAATTTCTGCCCCTTTTCAATGCAAGAAGCAGCTCTTGTATCACCATATTTTGCAGCTAATTTGGACAAATGTAAGCCTTTAATGATACTCAGAGAAGATAACTGTTTTTCCATGGACACTTCTACAAAGCGGTTTTTTTTTTCATATTCTAAGGCAATTTCACTCTAGTGAAATTCTGCCTTCTTTATTATTCTTATCTATAAATCTTACCTTCCTTATTATTCACTTTAATTCCGTCAGAATATCTAGCAATGAAGAAACAGTTTTGGAGGCCAGCCATCTGCATTTACTGTCTAGTTATTTCATTTTCAAAGACTTCTTCTCTACTATTCTTCATATTTCTTACCTATCATATAATTCAGTTAGTACTGTTGTGAAAAAAATTAACTGCTCTATATTTTTCTTTTCTAAAAAACATGTTATACCTCCCAGCTTTATTATTTTTTTAATCCACATTCCACAATTAAGGAAGAATTAATCAAAGTACCACGCATGTGTTACCTTTCTAGCTTTATGCCACTCCATTCAGGCATGTTCTTCCAATGGTTTAACTTTGAAAACATTCAGTTTGACATTTGGAATACCATTTATATTTGAAGAAGTCAACATATGTGTAGTAATGTTTCCAAAGATGTTTAGTGTGGTTTTTTTCCTCTCAGTGGCATTTATTGATAACAACCTAATTTTATGATAAAAGTTGTTTTTTAACTAGCCTTTTCTATAGCTATTTTAGTACTTGACCTAAATTACTAACATCAGCAGTAATTTGTAAACTTTTCTAAAAAATGTCTAAACTAAGTGTAATCCTCAAATATTCTTATAGTGATTATAATTTCCTTTTCATTTCTCCCTTTTTAGATAAATAATTTTATTCATCCTCAATACTTCAGTAAATATGAATTTTAAAAATGTTTTGTTCTACATATGTTCCCTCCTTTTTCTATCTGTATGTTATTAGTCTTGTCACCAAATTTACACATGGTTTTAAAATTCTTATAAATTACCCAAAACCTTAAAAATGAATGATAAATTTAAAGTTGTTGTTTGTCTATGACATACTTTTAAGAAAATCATTAAGGAATTTTGGGATGGAGACATTTTCTTCAGAGACAGGTATCAAGCTTTAAACATTGAATTTCTACTTGAACACCATTATAAATATTTATAGAGTAATAGAGCATGGAGGAAAAATCTATATCCCATCTGCAATAAGGTAGGTTACACAAAGACAGATGGGAAAGTTAAAATTGAATAAATATTAAAATATATATGTATTAAAAGATATTTCAGCACAAATCTTAGGTTTTTCAAGCATATCGTTTTGCAAAGTATCTTTTGACAAGTAGAATCTTGGCTGTTCTCCACAATGTTCTGAAGAAAACAAGCCAGCTATAATGACATAATATTATTGCATTTTGATTATGGAAGTACCATAAGCCAGCAAAACAATTTTTCTCATCTCTCATTTGAATTATCATTCATTTATGCACACTAATTTTAAATTGCTATAACAATATGTATAATTTAAAAGCTAAACATATAGCGCAATTAATTCATTAATTTATTTGTTCAGTATACTTGGCTAATGTATCATGATGTATCATGTATCATTGCAATTATGAGAGGTTACAATATGCTTGAAACACTGCATTAAGCCGTGAGAATATAGAGGTTAACAGGCAAGCAAAACACTTATAAAATTTTTAGAAAGACCTCTCACAGCATCTGTAGAATTACTTCAAGGCATAGGTCTATCATTGCCCTAAATTAAATGCACCACCTATTGATAATAACTCCTAAAAGAAAGAAATAATGCTAAACACATTTGTTGGAGCCTGTAAAAGGGTTTTACATGTTATTTGGCTTTTTATCTTACAACAAGCCTGACCCTTTGAGATTGTATAATCTTCACAGTTTTCACAGACAAACTGACTGCCACTAGGACTCCATTGGTCTCATTCTATCACCAGTATTTTGTAAAGGTCACACTGGAATAATCTAGCCATTTTCCCTAAAAGTAAATTTAACCACAATTTCAAGCAGTTAATTATCTACATGTAACTTATCTGTTCTCTGAAAATCAATTATGAATGCTTAATTCTAGAGCAATATACTGCTCCCATCAGGTATACTTTGCTGCCATCTCCTACTATTGCTCAACATTTAATGTTCAAGGAGTGCATTTAATTTCATTTTAGGTGAAACAAGATACACATTGGAAGGAATATAAGAAAAAAAGTCATGAATGCGTTTAAAAGTGATTTAGGGTTATCTCCTGTTTTGGATTACTGGGAATAATCAAAAGTTGATTATAGTAAATTATAGCTGTGGTATACTAAATGATACTTCTCCAAAAGTGCAGTCAAAAAGTAGTTGTGTACTTAGAATATCTACTTCTACATTTTTCTTACTTATGCTTAATTTGTAATTTTGTCATAGCAGTAGCCAATTTTTACTTTAAAAAAAATTCAGAACAGCTTACCCACTAACTTAGAACACCCTACCAACCAGCTTGTTAACCCCTTCTCTCCCCCAATTAGAAACTCCCTCTTGTGTACTTAAATGATTGTGAGAAAAGAAGGTAACTCTTTTGGCTACCAGCAACAAAACCCAACTCTGATGATTATTTAAGGATGTCAAAATGTAGAATCCAAGGCAGAGCACAATGTTCTAGACTCAGGAAGGCAACAGTCAGAAAAGCTGAGGTTATTCAACGTAATTCTCTTTCTGTATTTTTCATGATGGATTCAGTGTCTTTGGATAGGAAATGCATAATTATTTTCACTTGCTTTTATCTCCAGGGCAATCAGCATTGTTGGGCACCAGCCCCATTTTCTCCTGATTGTGGGGCTAATTTAGATCTGGTCACAGGAGAATCAGTGTGAGCTGGAAGCCTTCCCAATTTGTGCTCCTACATTGGAGCAAGAGTTCTAGTAGTCCAGTTCCCAATGATATGTGACCAGAGCTGCACCAGCTGTTAAATGATGGCTAGGTATTCCTTTGTGAATATCAATCAGTAGATATGTATTAAACACTAACTATGCATCCAGCATTCCTTTGCTTTTTTGTTTTGTTTTTTGAAGCAACTATATATCACATTTTTGAGGAAATTGCTGACTACTTAGGGATATATATTGATACGCATTAAAATAACTAGAGGAAGGAGTCAGGTAGTATAAAATTATTCCTTCATTCTTTGAATCATTCCTTGAAAATCATGCAACAAAATAAAAAAATTTTTTAAAAATCCCCCCATCTCACCCCGATATCTATTTATTTGAAAATTTAAAATATTATCTTAAATAACACATATTAAAGGGTAAAAGACTTAAATTATAAACTATTCTAAAATGAAAGACATTGAGCTACATATATATCCAAACCTTAAAAAGATGAGGAAGAAGGAATGAATAAGTGTAAAATCAAAAATTAATGAAACTGAATCAAGAAAAGTATATTTGATTTAAAAAATCAAAATCCAGTGGTTTTGAAGACTGATAAACAAGCTTGACTAGAAGGAGGAAAATGTTATTTATGGAAGAGATTTTCAATAATAGGACAAGCCTAATTGTAAATTTACATCAATAAATGTACTATATAAATGTAATGGATAATTTTCTGTTGATTACCAAAACTGAATAAGAAGAATATCTGAATATAGGATGAAAAAATTTTAAAAGATGGTCAAATATCTGTCCCTGAAATGGTCTTTCAATTAAGGTTTCAATGAACAGGTAATTACCATGTTATATCAATTGTTGCAGAACATTAAAAAATGAAAAATTTCATAATATATTCTCTTAAATATAGCTTAACCCAAATAGTATAACCAGATATTGATAATAAAAAAGGCTAAAATCAAGAAAACTCTAGGCCAAGATCATTTATAAAGAGAAGTATAAAAATTCTATTTGAAATATTATCAAACTGAATCCAAAATTGCAATAAAAATTTTAGAACTATATTATAACCAAGTATTAACAAGTAAGGTTTATCTTACGAATGCAAAGATAGTTCTTCACAAGTATATACTACATTAAGGTGAACAACATAGAATCACATTGGCAAATACAGATAAATTGTTTTATAACATTCAAAATCCATTTCACATTTTAAAAACAAACTACAAACAAAATTACAGTGTAAGAAAAAGGAAGAAAAGTTCTCACCTAGATATCTACTAAAAACCTAAATCAGACATGATTATATTTAACAGTTCCACATTAACAGCTAATCCATTCAAGAACAAAGAAAAATAAGATTCCTACTTTTACTGCTACTATGTAGTATTCTACAAAAGATCTTTGAATTACAGTTACGAAAACAAGGGATTTTCTTTTTTATACAGCAAACTGTTATAGATTTACTCATACAGGTCTTGCATATTTCTTGTCATATACTTAAGCATTATAAGGTTTCTGTTGCTATGGTATGTGGAATATTTTAAAATATAATTTTACTGGTCATTGCTAGTGTATAGGAAAGCAACTGATAATTGTATGTTGGCTAACTAACTGATTTATTAGTTCTAAATCTTTTCAGTTAATCCTCTACGAATTTCTAGGTAGACAGTCATAATTAATAGAGAGAAAATGATGGTTTATTATAGCTCAATCATTAGGAGAGACATTTTCCACATATTAAAAAAAACTATTGTTTTTAAATTTCAGTAAGATAATTAGGAAGAACCTGTGTACCTTAGTTTGCCTGGAGTAGAGTAAGATTCTCTCTCTAAAAAGCTCTAAAAAAAGGTATAGATTAACACTTCTTTGGGATGAATCAAAGCAACTGATACAAGAATGAAAATAGATGACTTTTTAGGACTATAAGCTCTTATATAAGTATGCCTATTTTATGGACATGCTATAACTTCAGTTCCTGGGCTCACACAGCTCATTCTGATGCTCTATTTTGCCAATCCTACAACCGGAGTGCACTAGGAGTTCATGACTCTCTCAGAGATTGACTCATTCTAATTAAATTCAAAAGCAAACTGAGGAATAAAGCACTATGCCCATATATTGATCTTAGGGAAGCCTGTCCTTTCCAGGAACAAATATATTTATTTCTACTTCTATAGCACTTGGGAATTCACATTAGTAATCAGGAGATTGCAGCATCAAAGTAAAAATACGAAAAATCTTAAGGAATCTTTCAGCCAGGGTATGATAAGTACCTGTGCCCAGGTAGGGCTCATTATTGTAATGACCTATAAAATAAAATACACCAAATTCATTGTCTCTCTTCTTTGGAAAGCAATTGTTAAACTCCGGCAGGATCTAGTACACAAGCTTTCCTTTTCCTAGGGTCATGTGAAATAACTTCCTTTCATTCAAGTAAAATATTTTCAGGTTTGCTAATACCATTGTTTAGGCAACAGGATTCTTTGATAACCTTTCAAACTTTGTTTCTAGGCTGTGCAATTCTTGCTTTATCAAGGAAAATATCTTTCTGCAGATAATGAATCATGTTCTAAATGTGGTTTTAATTTGTTTAGTTTTGAGAGATTATTATGGAGACATCTCAGTCTTCTGTCATGAATTGTTTGATGAATGTGTGTTTGTGTGTGTGTGTGTTTGTATGTGTGACAGAGAGGCAGGGTAAGAAAGACAGACACAAAAATGGAAAGAGAGGGCTTCCCTGGTGGTGCAGTGGTTGGGCGTCTGCCTGCCGATGCGGTGGACACGAGTTCGTGCCCTGGCCCGGGAGGATCCCACGTGCCGCGGAGCGGCTGGGCCCGTGAGCCATGGCCGCTGGGCCTGCGCGTCTGGAGCCTGTGCTCCGCAACGGGAGAGGCCACAACGGTGAGAGGCCCGCATACCGCAAAAACTCAGTCTTCTGTCATGAATTGTTTGATGAATGTGTGTTTGTGTGTGTGTGTGTTTGTATGTGTGACAGAGAGGCAGGGTAAGAAAGACAGACACAAAAATGGAAAGAGAGGGCTTCCCTGGTGGCGCAGTGGTTGGGCGTCTGCCTGCCGATGCGGGGGACACGAGTTCGTGCCCTGGCCCGGGAGGATCCCACGTGCCGCGGAGCGGCTGGGCCCGTGAGCCATGGCCGCTGGGCCTGCGCGTCTGGAGCCTGTGCTCCGCAACGGGAGAGGCCACAACGGTGAGAGGCCCGCATACCGCAAAAAAAAAAAAAAAAAAAAAATGGAAAGAGAAAAGAGACAAAAAATGACTTAGATGACCCCTAGCAGAGCTATTAATATCCACTTTTTTCTTTTCTTAGGA
Organism: Neophocaena asiaeorientalis asiaeorientalis; assembly: GCF_003031525.2. Classification (NCBI taxonomy): domain Eukaryota; kingdom Metazoa; phylum Chordata; class Mammalia; order Artiodactyla; family Phocoenidae; genus Neophocaena; species Neophocaena asiaeorientalis. Next base: position 3,204,175 of record NW_020174703.1, read on the forward strand.
CTCTATAGCTTCAATCTCCTAGCCAGTAGAACAGGAGCTTTACCATTGGCTTAATTAGGACATTGCTAATTAAAAAATAACGATTGTGGTAGTAGAATGCTAACTTTTAATAGCACTTTTACCTACTCCTGATGACTTAAACTTGGCATGACTTACTTGAAAGGATAAAGGAAAATCCAACAATGCTTTTAGTCTGTCCTCTTAGTACTGTTCTGTGAATAAAGCCATGTAGAGTACCATCGTGCATAAAATATTCTAGAAGAATCTCCTGGACCTTATCAAAAAAATTCTATTCTGAAGCCCCAAACACGAATATTTTATGTTCCTTGGAAGATTGGGTGAATTATAAGCCCCTTGGAATTTCCTGGAATCTGTCTGTATGACATAATATCAAAATAGAAAAAAAATAAAGGCAGAATGATTGGATGTGTTAACCTTAGTAGAAAATAATTTTATCTTTGAAATTTTCAATGTTGAAAATTGTTTCTACCAATGAGGAACTATTTATATAAAAGTATTCTAATGCCATCAAATCATTACTATCTGGTTCACAGTTTGTCTTAAATTTGAAGTTATTTCTAGTGATCAGATAATCAAGAACATAAAGTGTGAAAAAAATAACCTTGGCACAAAGTCTAATTTATAAGCATTTTTGCCCTGCACATATCTGCCTAAATTGGATAGTGAAAAAGCACAACTTTAACAGAAGCCATTGACTAGTTATGTGACGTGCTTTGGTAAGTTACTTATTCTTTCTGCACCAATTTCATCATATGCTAAGTGAGACTAAAAATATTACCAGTTCTTATTGCTTCACAAGATTATTATGAGTACTACATAAAGAATGTGTGTGAAAACACCTTGCAAATTGTAAAGCACTGCATAAATCATGGTTGTTATCTTGTGATTGCTGATATATATTTAGATCTATATATCTGTACAAAAAAACTCTACAACATAATTTTTAATCACATATGTAATCCAATTAGTTTAACATTTTTAAAAAATACAACAATGTGGTAACATATTACAGAAAACCCCCTAGACCCAAAGACTTTAAGAGAAAGCAAACCAGCTGAAAGATGACCACTTTGTGGGCCTATTGCATCTACTTCCATAAGTGGGACGGTAAACTCAAGAGATTAAGATGAGGCGTGATGAGAATCAGTCACAGCAGAAGAGAGTGGACTTGTATTTCTAACATACAAAAATTATAGAATATAATTGCTTAGGTAGAACTTTGGTGATTATGTAAGCCAGATCTACTATAGAGCCCTAAAACCATACCCATAGAGAGCATTCAGTGAATGTCGGTGCAATGAATGAATTTTCTGTATGAGCAAATCAAAGTCTTGAAGGTGACTTACCAAAGTACATAATAGAAGCAGAACCAAAATCGAGCCAAGACAGGAGAATTCTAAACCAGAATTCTTTACATGCTGCCTTCTGTTGATAACAGACCATGTTACCTCTGGTTGTAGAAAGATGCAGCCATAGTGACTGGACACCTGAGCCTATTTCTTTTAACTAAGTTAGTTTTCAGATTGAATGCTAAGAGGGTCCAGACTCTAGTAAGAACATCCCTGTTAGTGACCATGAAGAGTTGACATCTATAGAGATAAAACATAGAGTCAGTATTTTAAGCAAATGAAAGGTTCAATGTAACAATAAGATTAGACTCCCAGGAAAACCTAGATCCTCAGCAGCTGGGATGGGGCAATTCCTGAGACTAAGCTGCAGACTCTGCCCTTGAGAAGAGAACCTTAAATAAAAGTCTATATCTCTAGAGAGTAATACATGCATATTGTTTGACAGTGAATGCTCTGTGTTCACACTGTAGTTCTGAACTATGTTTTCAGTATATGTGAATACAAATATATAAAATAGAAATTTTATATATGTTTATTTTAGGAAATGATATACATAACAGTACATTAAAATGCATTGCTACTAAATGATTTGTCCCATGATTGATATTATTATTTATGCTTATCCAAGGGGAAGTAGTGCAAAAACTGTTTCACGTTCAGCCAATGAGCTAATGCTTCTCAGTACAGAAGACTGCCAGTGCTCTCCTATCCACAGTCCAGTGTACTTTGCAACCCATGGGATTATGCCTTTGGAGCTTCACTTTATGCCATTTATTTACTGCCTGACAACCTGTTTTGACCCTTAAAAGTGTGAATAATCCTGGATCTGCACAAAGACTAAAAAAAATAGTGTATTTATGGAAATTAGTAAATACTCAGAACTGGTTGATAATATATCATGAAAACTTATGAAGTACAATAGTGCAGTACTTAGAGTGAAATTTGTAGACTTAAATTGTATTTGAAAAGGTGTATTGACAATTAGTGAGTTAAGCATGAAATGTAAAAAGTTAGAAGACAATATAATTAACACAAAAAAAGAAGAAAGAAAATAATTTATAGTAAGAGCAGGTATTAAATGAAATAGAAAACAAAGAAACAATAGAGAGATAAAGCCAAAAGTTGGTTCAAGCCTCTGGAAAGCTTGATCAAGAAAAAAAAGAAAGTACTAAAGTGAATAATATTAAGAATGAGAAGATTTTATTATGGATTTAGCAAGGGTAAAAAACTTATAAGATAGTTTTATGAACAATGGAATGTATTACCTAGGAAAGTTGAAGACATAGGTTTTATACAAATAGCAATTCCATATGGTACAAACTCTAGAAAAACTCTCACACATACCCTATTCAAGCATGTTCAGAATTGAGCCCCCATGGATGAATAAAGAGATCTCGATGGCTCTGCAGCAAAGCACTGTCTCTATCTGGTGACAGCTACTTTGAACTGGAGTTGATGTGTCAGGAGAAAGGCAATTAGCCAAAGTTCTGGGACAGTAAGTGCCCTATGCTTTTCATGGGTAAGTGCTAACTTAGTTTCCCAAGAGCTTGGAAACACCAGGAGGAGAGGGGGCTGATATGCACTGGAAGGAGGAACTCGCATGACTGTTCTCTGAGCTCTCTTTCTTGGCATGCTCCGAGGAGGCAAGGTGTGAGGCGAGGTAGCTACCCCCACACTGCTGTGTTGTAGGCTGAGGAACCATGTAAGCATACTTCCTACTTAATGATTTTTATTTCAGGGATATAGCTACAGATACACTTCTGTATAACAGCAAACATGCTAAAAGCTATTTGCAAAAGGAGTCCTTTGCTCCCTGTAACTTTACTGAGTAATAAATTACTATTTAGCTATGTTTTTGTGAAGCAGCAAAGACATAATGTGTAATTATTATGGTGCCATTCTAAGTAAATTTTTCAATCTGTATCTCCTCTCTTTAAGGATAAGACTAAATTCTTTTTTTCAGGATTTTAAAATTCTCTCAATCATAATTTCATACTGTGCAATGCTACTCAGAATACCCCATAACTCTAATGTTGCAGAAAATTCTGTGAGAGGTGGAATATTCTCCTCTTCTATGTAAGAATGAACAATCCAAAAGTTTTTACAAATTTCTACCAGAAACAGTATTATCTCTTCCAATAGAACACAAACTTTCTTTCTCCACAATATGGGTGTTAAACCGTCTAATTATAAAGGCCTTCATCTTAGAAAGCTTCTTCTTTAGGCCCTTAGCAGATAATTACTGCCACCAATGATTTTATAGAATTTATTTTCTTGGATTTTATAACAGGCAGATATTTATTTACTTCTAATCTGGAAATGACCTAGGGATACATATAAGTTACAATTTATCTGTTTTGTCTTTTTTATTTAAAATGTTGCTATTGTTAACTCATTTTTCTTTGTACTTTGTGTTTAATAAACAGTTGTATTTGGGGTATAGATGACAAATTCAATTCCTCAGCTAGACAGAGAATAACCATGTAGCATACAAAGTTCTGACAAACAAGGCCATAAAGTTTTAAAATGATCTTTAAGGATTTTTTTTTCTCAAAAGTAGCTTAAGGAAAATGATTTTCATAGTTCTAAATCTTATAGCATCACCAGACATTAAATGCAGTTTGATACATTCTGCATGTATGTAGGTTACTTCGTTTGCCTGGAAGGTCTCCTGAACAACAGATATTTTCAGGCAAAGCCTAAATGAAATCTTGATGGGAATATTATAGATCGAATTTAAGCATCAAATGAGTGACTTAATTAATGATCTTGAAAGTTACTTCCATCTCTGAGAATCTCTATCTTTAGATATTTTATAATGAGAATAGTGGAGAATTAACTCAAGAGCCTGGTAGCCTAATTTGACCTATGAATTTAGAAGAGTTGTTCATACAAAAATATTTTTTTTCAGATACCGTACTAGAACACCATTATAAAGTTATTGAACAATAACACTATACAAAAACAGTATTGACTTTAATGTGTTCCCACTACCAGCATATTGTGGACAGTCTCTTAAAGGCACAAGTAAATTGTTCTGAGGTGGTGGACAAGACAGCCCACTTAAAAGACCCTGAATGACGAGGGCATTCAGTCAGTTGTGGTTCCTGTTAGTGAGAAGAGGTAGTTTGGCAGTTAACCACGGGTGACTGGGAACCAAGCCTCCAGTCCTGCTGATTTCTGAGGTGTGCTGTCTTTCATACTGTGCTGTGTCTTTGATGCTCCCTCACAGGCAGACCATTTTAAAATCTACCTCACAGGGAGGGGGAAGAGTAAACTGGGAAGAAGTAAGAGAGCGGCGTGGACATATATACGCTACCAAATGTAAAATAGATAGCTAGTGGGAAGCAGCCGCATAGCACAGGGAGATCAGCTCGCTGCTTTGTGACCATCTAGAGGGGTGGGATAGGGAGGGTGGGCGGGAGACGCAAGAGGGAGGAAATATGGGGATATATGTATATGTACAGTTGATTCACTTTGTTATAAAGCAGAAACTAACACACCATTGTAAAGCAATTATACTCCAATAAAGATGTTAAAAAACAAATAAATAAAAAATAAAAACAGCAAACCGGACAAAGGCTTCATGGTGCGACACAAGCCCAGGGTCTGCTGGCTGCATTAAATAAGAGCAAGAAGTCAACACAGTTGAAACATATACTCCCAGAGGGTTCTTTGAAAATAAGAAGTATGTACTGTTTTGTTTTTTTTTTTTGTATTTAAGAAAAAATTTATTGGAGTGTAATTGATTTACAATGTGTGTTAGTTTCAGGTGTTCAGCTAAGTGATTCAGTTATACATATATTCATTCTTTTCTAGGTTTTTTTTCTCATAAAAGTTATCACAGAATATTGAGTAGAGTTCCCTGTGCTATATAGTAGGTCCTTGTTAGTTATCTATCATATATAGTAGTGCATATATGTTAATCCCAAACTCCTGATTTATCCCTCTCCCCCGCCCCACCTTTTCCCTTTGGTAACCATAAATTTGTTTTCGATTAAAAAAAAATCTACCTCACAATCATTATGTATCTCGTACATCTTTACAAAGTAAACTGTGGTATTTTGCAGAGGAGTCAACTCTCCCTCAAAGGAAAATTTTCATCATTTTATGTCTTAAGTTGCTTCAACTTCAGTGTTACTACTGGGGAATCACTGAGTTTCAGAACAATGCAGTTGACTCGGGATAAAAGATCGCAAACTTTAAAAAAACAATTAATTTATTTTTCCTTTCACCTACAGGTCTACCCACGGATAGCGCCGGCATTTTGGCACTACCTGCGGGTAGAAGTGAGTAGCGGGTACTTGAATTCTCCCACCCTTGCTCCTTGCTTGCTGCTGGCCCGGTCTGATCTGATGTGCCCATTTTATTCAAGATGCAGCTGCCATTCTGTGTAAACATGCTCTCCACGCCACCACCATTCCTTAGAGTCGGGCCAGAAATCCAAATCACCAAAAATACAAGATCATCATCTTTCTTAAAAAGTTTCCAAATCAAGACCATATCATATGCATTATAATTGATGAAAAACGAAGCACTAAATTATGGAAAACCATGCTTGCACCAGTTCTTAATCAGTATTTTTGAGAGAGCAGAATTCCTCAGCTTGACTTTACAGTGTGTCAAGGTAAAGGAAAATAACCCTGCTTCACTCCCCTTCTCTTCTCTTCTGTCTCCAGGACCATGAGCAGCAGCTCTCCTATTCCTCCACGAGGTCCAAGGCCCCCAGTGCCATCATCACAGGTCTCAAACCAGCCACCAAGTACATTTTTCATATCCGAGTGAGGACTGCAACAGGGTACAGTGGATACAGTCAGAAGTTTGAGTTTGAAACAGGAGATGAAAGTAAGTTTCACACAAAGATATAAAATAAGATGTTAATTTAGTGTGGTTCCAATGTGACCTGATAGTTGAAAATCTGATGTCCCAAATTTTGAATAGTCTCATCATGCAGGATTCTGTTCATGTAAATACTCATACAGTCATTTCAGTTAATGCTTTGGTGCTATCGTTAAATATTTTCATCAGTCAGGCCACAACATAGAGAGTCTCACTGGGTGGTGTTAGCCTAATTGTCCGCCAGTCTTGGCATCATAATGTGATACTAATGAATACTTGGAAGAGAGTAAAGCCATGAGCAAATGACTTTAGCAGTTATTTCAAAATTATGCAGCTTTGGCTTGTTATATTAGGTCAATAAAAACAGTGGTCAGGAGACAAACTCCCCTGAAATGCACATTATAAGTTTAAATATTAGATGCATGGGCTTGATTAGAAACTCAAATTAATTTCATAGCGTCAACATATTGAAAACTAAAATGGGAGAAGAGGGGAGTGAGGCATTCCAAAGTCATGTAACATAGCATTAAATGTCATGTTCATTCTAAACCCAGTTCTACCATTGAATTATTTTTTCAATTTTAGAAATCCATCACATTGCTATCTTTTTAAGGATGATATAGGTGGCTTTTGCTATGTACTTTGATGGAAAAATATCTAAATACCTAATTATAATAAAATTCTGGGGCTTCCCTGGTGGCGCAGTGGTTGAGAGTCCGCCTGCCGATGCAAGGGACACGGGTTCGTGCCCCGGTCCGGGAAGATCCCACGTGCCGCTCGCTAAGATGTTAAAATACCTGTATTTGCATAAGAATTCAAGAATAGCAACTTTATTTTAAAAATTATTTATGAATAACAATAATAATGTCTAGCATTTATTGAGCCTATTCTCACAGGTGCCAAAAATGATGTGCAGTATTTTACATGTGTTGTCTCTTTTAAACGTTTCAACATCCAATGAGACCAGTATTATTTTCCTAATTTTACTTATGAGAAATCAGAAGCCTAGGGAAATTGAGCAACTTGTCAGATTCATGCAGCTGGTAAGAAAGCTAAGCTAAAATTTGAAGCTAAGGGCTATCTTCTTCCAAGGCCAGTACTCTACCATCCTGCCAAGTCCTTCCATTGGAATTATAAAATGCTAATGGTAATACCACTGATTAAGCCACAATTCCCCCAGTTTATCACTCCCTGAAAGTGAAGCTATGTGAGTTTCTAACTATATGACAGAAGGAGTGTTTTGTTGTTGTTTTTAGGTTAATGAACAGCATTGATCCATAAGAACTTTTTCGTTACAACTATATCTAACTAAAAAGTGGAAAAGCACTGACATATTAATTAAGAAGGAATACAGCTTAAGGAGGGAAAGTGAACAAAGGAATAAAAAGAATACTTATAACCTGGATGTTTAATATCTGTGATAGTCATTTGTAACCCCACTGAAGACTATTGACTTTTCAAGCTAGAGATGAAATTATTGGGAGTGTAGTTATCACAAAACTCCATAATCAAAAGCAATATAAAATATTCAAAAAAATGTCCCTGCTATGTCCTATTGACTGCTTTCTTCCCTGCTCACATGTCAAGACTTAACCTAGGTGCAAAGCCAAGGACACAATGCAAGGAAAGTTTGGTCCAGGGAAGAGTCACATCATTGTCTTGTCCAGGGTGTGTTTATTGTGTCTTATTTCACAGATGAAGGAATTCACCTAACTTTTTAAAAGTATGACATTTTTGAGTATTATATCATCAAGTCATAAATGTACTCTCAAACTCATAGGTCTAAATCTAGACAATTCATTTATGTTTGTCTGGGACTTTTAGACAAAGCAATCTAGTCTAACAAGAAAACATAAGTTCTGATCTATATTGTATTTGGTTTTAACTCTAAATTTCAACTTATTGTACTTTCAGGACTAAAATTCTTTCAGATGTTATGTAAAAGATAAGTACTTTGAAACTCCTTAGCAGAAAGGTCCCATACTTACAATGACCCAGTATTATATTGATTCATTCAATGAAAAATATATAGGACAGTTAATATGTGCCATACTCTGCGTGAGTCTCTGGGGATAAAAAAGTAATAAGACCTGCAACCTCTGCCTTTGCATAATTTATAGTCTAGATTTGTGGGAGGAAAATGAAAGTTTCAATTAAAAAATACAAGGTTGAATGACATGTACTACCAGACAGATATGCAAAGAGTGCTATGAGAGCATAGAGAAGCTGCCCTAATTCAGCATGAATAGATCATGAAGGTCTGGAGGATGAGATGCAGTGGCTCATTCTTTAAAGAAGGGTGATAAAGGAATAGCAAAAGCGCTGAGACCTGAAACAGCATGAAAAATTTAAAGAAGAGCCAACTATTTGGTGTGACTACAGTGAGGAGACATGAAAAATTAAATGGTGGGAGCTAAAAGCAGAGAATTATATACAGGGGCCAAGAACAAGACGATGTTGCTCTTTGGGCCATGTTAAGCTTATTGCGCTTTATGAAGATATTGAAGATTCATGGGAGGATTTTAATTAGGGAGTAACATGACGAGTAACATGTGCAAGACTGTCTGCTGAGCAGTTTTCACAAATTATCTTTTTAATTCTGCTAAGATTATAACTCTTTTTAGAAACTTAAGTAGCTTTACCAAAATCTGATAACCAATGAGTGGAGGTGCAGGATTAGAACCCTAGAAGCACCTGACAGCAGCAGCAGACAGCAAAAACCATATTCTGAATTACTGATTTATAAATGTCATGAAAGTGACTTTTATAACACTGTTGAAGAGACAACAGCGTTTGAGAAGAGTTTGAAAAATATGTTTGTGTAAACCTGGAATTTGGGTGCATAGAGTGGCTCCCAAGTCAATTTACAGCCTGAGGAAAAATCATTTAAAGGATCATTTTTTATCTGGTTAACTTTAAATTGCATTTTCAAAGCATGCTGTTTATATCCAGGAGAGAATTTCAATGAATAATGTCATAGTAAGATATGCATAGGTTTACTATAAATTCAGGAATATAATGATATGAATCCAAACTGACAACATCAGTCTTTTTCTCTACATACCCTCCTAGCGCATCTTTAAATTTTTATAGCTTTTGTTTTTCAAGTACTGTCTGAATTATTGTAATGTCAACTTTCTTATTAAGGTCTCTCTTGTGTATTATTTAATTAACTGACTTTATAATGCATAGAGATGGGGTGTGAAGTGGGAAGGTGAAATTAGGTACTCTCTCATTTGACGGTCTAGTTCAAATTTTTTAAAACAAGCAAAACAAAGTAGTTTACAATGTCATTCCCTTTAGCCATACCTATTTTACTTTGTTCAACTTTTAGTTTGCTAACAACCAATGAGACAATAATATAAAATATGAAACAATTCTTTATCAAAATTATAATGTTCTTAACTGATTACTTGTACTCTACAAACATAGTGGCTTCATTTATTTTTTAACATCTTTACTAGAGTATAATTGCTTTACAATGTTGTGTTACTTGCTGCTGTATAACAAAGTGAATCAGCTATATATATGCATATATCCCCATATCCCCTCCCTCTTGCGCAGCCCTCCCACCCTCCCTATCCCACCCCTCTAGGTGGTCACAAAGCACTGAGCTGATCTCCCTGTGCTATGCAGCTTCTTCCCACTAGCTATCTACCTTACGTTTGGTAGTGTATATATGTCAGTGCTACTCTCTCATTTCGTCCCAGCTTACCCTCCCACATCCCCGGTCCTCAAGTCCATTCTCTAGTAGGTCTGCGTCTTTATTCCTGTCCTGCCCCTGGGTTCATCAGAACCATTTTTTTTTAGATTCCATGTATATGTGTTAGCACACAGTATTTGTTTTTCTCTTTCTGACTTACTTCACTCTGTAAACTGAAGTAAGATGGACACTAGGTCCATCCACCTCACTACAAATAACTCAATTTCGTTTCTTTTTATGGTTGAGTAATATTCCATTGTATATATGTGCCACATCTTCTTTATCCATTCATCTGTTGATGGACATTTAGGTTGGTTCCATGTCCCGGCTATTGTAAACAGAGCTGCAATGAACATTGTGGTACATGATTCTTTTTGAATTATGGTTTTCTCAGGGTATATGCCCAGTAGTGGGATTGCTGGGTCATATGGTAGTGCTATTTTTAGTTTTTTAAGGAACCTCCATACTGTTCTCCATAGTGGCTGTATCAGTTTACCTTCTCACCAACAGTGCAAGAGGGTTCCCTTTTCCACAACCTCTCCAGCATATTGTTCGTAGATTTTTTGATGATGGCCATTCTGACCAGTGTGAGGTGATACCTCATTGTGGTTTTGATTTGCATTTCTCTAATGATTAGTGATGTTGAGCATCCTTTCTTGTGTTTGTTAGCAGTCTGTATGTCTTCTTTGGAGAACTGTCTATTTAGTTCTTCCGCCCATTTTTGGATTGGGTTGTTTGTTTTGTTTTTTGATATTGAGCTGCATGAGCTGCTTGTATATTTTGGAGATTAATCCTTTGTCAGTTGCTTCATTTGCAAATATTTTCTCCCGTTCTGAGGAGGTATCACCGTGACTCCTCTTGCTCTGTTTTTAGGCCAGAGGTTGGATTTTTTTCCAGAGTCAGAATATGCTAATGGAAACTGGCCAGCAAGTTTAAAGAGTACTATTACTGTTAGCACTATAAAAAGAGCCTATTTGAACTATAGCTATTGGGATCCTCTTTTCCTAAGTCTATAGAACAACCTCATTCCCTATGCTATATAGGAAGAGAGAGAGAGAACAAGGGAGAGAGAATTGACTGATAGATCTATAGATAAGTAGGTAGAAAGTCACTCATATATAGTCACAAAACACTTTCTTTTTGTGTTTCAATACGGACATTTCATATGTCTGCCTAATCTCTCTTAGGACTAACAGTGTATAGCTAAATATTATGTTCACTAACAGCATTTATTGAACTGCTATTGTGTACAGGCCTTTTTATTATGTACTGTAATTGATCCCCCCATCTTTTTGGAATAGAGTTAACAAAATTACAATAAACTACAGAATAAGTAGTAAGAAAGTAAGAATATATAAATATTCTATGTGGATCTTCTTGAAAGATAGGTGAACAATAGATAGGTGTTAGAAGCTCTCAAATATAAGAATTTTCTCAAAATTAGTATAAAATCCATATCATGCCCCAAAGTATCAAACACACACACGCACACACACTGGCGTGCATGCACACATACACACTGTCAAGTACAGGCCTTTTTGGCTTATATGAATGAAACAACAGAAAATTTCATCTGCCTCATATTTGTTCTTATTTCTAAGCTTATTTTCTGGAGAAAATGTGCTTCTTTTCAACGAAGAAAAAGATGAGAATTAAAATTGAAAAGTTATCTACATAACCAATAATGTTATCCATATCCTTACAAATTGCTTGAAAAACCATATTTGATTCAATTTTAACAATCATCTGTTAAAATTACATGTACATTGTTAAAAAGAAATAATTTAATGATAAAGCAGTCAAACATTTGTTTTTATTTAAAACACAACGAAGATTTATCTAATATTCAAATGTAATTTACAGAAACAAAAAATACTTTTATGGGTTCATTTTTTAAACCAAAATAAAATATATCCTGCTAGATTGCAGTCAACTTAAACATTTTACTTATATACTGTAAAACAGTTTGTGAAGCTATCAAAAGGTAGGAGAATCCATAGCTTAAAGCCAATTTTTAAAAGAAAACTGGAATTTTACACGTAATTTATCTCTTCCATTGCCTTAATGGTTATCCAAATGATCCAGTAAAGTTAATACACAGCCAGCATATAAGCAATGCATTCCTTTTCCCTGAAAAGATTAATTACACCTTAAATTTTAATAATACGTAAATTTAGGTTTTTACCTGTAAGTTACATGAAGCACTTCTGTAGCACCAAAGCCACATCTGTCAACATTTTAAAATATACCATTATTTACCAAAAGTAGTAATGATGGACTAGATTTATATCACTTAAATAACCACATAAAAGTCATTATGATTAACTAACCAAAGTATAAATTACTGAATCATGGCAAGTGTTTCAAATTAGAATCTTATGCCACATCTTACACATTTATACAAAAAGTGTTATGTTGATACAAATGAATAAATTTAATCAGTTATTTTAAAAACACCCATAAATTTTAGCTATTTTTAGTATGGTTTCATATTTAAGCAGTTTGATTAGTTTTAACAATTTATGTGTGGAAATGATCCTGAAAATTAAGGTGCAAGATCGTGTCTCTAATTTCTTCTTCCTTAGTCTATTTTTCATGCCCTCATTTGACTAATTTTTCTATACTCAACTTTCTACACTTAAAAACTCCAAATCGTTGGGTATTTTCTACTGAATAAAATGTGAGTTTCTCAACAAATATTCAAGTCTTCCTCCAATCTAAACCAAATTGACATCGTTTCTGTTCTATTTTCCTCTAGTTAACATATACCCTGAGAAAATGTATAAATGCTCATGCATGAAATTTTCTGAATCTTTGTCCTATCTAAGTTGTGTCTGTGACTTCCAGCTGGCATATTCAGAAACCTATCACATTACAAATAGTCAGTCTGGCTCACATGCTACACCTCCTGAAGTGTTTTTGATCAATCCAGTGAGAAGTAATCACTCTTTCCTCAGACTTTCTGTAATATTTTATTGTGTGAGGGCTTACTTCTTTACTAAGTTTCTAGCACTTTGAGGTCACGAACTGTCACCTGTGTTTCTTTGTGTCTCATAAAATGTCTTATACGTAGTTTCCAATACACATTTAATTATATAAATGAAGAATGTGTAATTTCAAAATATGGAAGAATAGCATATTGCCTACCAGTCGAAAAAGAAAGAATCAAATATTTTATTTGCCACAGGTAAGCAATATTGCTTGCTATATTTTGGGTAACAAGCTGTAACTGATTTGAGTCATGTAAAAACATGACATATGCAATTTTAATTACAAATTAATTGTTAATTCTAAAATTTGGGGGTACTTGAGGTAGAATAAAATGACTTCTTTGTTGTTAAATAGATATCCGTCCTTACACACCTTTTTAAAAAAAATCTCTATATGTTTGATCCAGTCTATTGGTTGAAACCCAATCTGTACTGTTTTAATTATCAAGGATGAAATTAGCTACATCATTAATAACAGCAGCCAGAAATTTGGGGATGATTATTAATGGTGAAGCATAAGCAGAAAGAGGACCAGCTGACCCTGGTGGAGTAATAAAAAAGTTAATTAATCAAGAAGGAGGCAGATTTCATATTTATGAGTCTACCCAGAGGAGGATGAATTCCAGTATATAAGACTTTAATTTGAAATAATCTTCAATCAATAGCACACTTTCAATGTTGGCAGCCATAGCTGTCTAAAAAGAAGCATCAGTAGGAAAGAAAAATTTTCTAGCAGTTAGGTTGTCTGAATATAAATTGGCCTACCTTATGATACAATGAAGACCTCTTGTAAGACTTTTTGCTGAAGCTAGCTGGATGCTTATTCAGCATGTCATAAAGGAAATCCCTGCTTTGGTTAGGAGGTTGTGATAGAAGTTTAATGTAACTTCTAACATTGATATTTTATAAAAACAGATAATATTTAGTGAGTTCTAATTATGCTTCAAGCACTATTTAATTCTTTATGGCTACTAATATACTTACAACCTTTGAAGGGGGTGCTATTATCATGCCTATTTTATGGATTAGGAAACAAACACAAAGACGTTTATTAACTTACCAGGTCCTCACCACTATTAAGTGTTAAAATGAGGGTATTATGGCATTAGACTCTTTTCATGCTTGGAACCAGGACTGAGTTCCCTTTCTACCCGTTCAGTGTTTTCACTTTTCTTATTCAGGTTGGTCATTACTTCTAATTTTCTACATGATTATTTCTTATTCTTACCTCCAATACTCCACTCTTCCTTAACTAATTATATTCCTCCTTAGAATAAAATGTGTTTGATTTTCAGAAAACTATAATTATTTACAAATCATCATGCATCAAGTTCCGAGGGTTATATGTGTTTTAATGTAGATTTATGGATTAATGCACACATGGTACACCTAGTATGCCATTCTAAAGGGGCAAAATAATGCAGTTAGTCTGATTACCTTAAATGTGCTGGGACTTGATGAAAAGTAACTATTTGCATAGAAAATGGAAGTCTCCTTTTAAGAAGCCTGCGCTGACAAAATTATTTTGCTTCAGTTTTGCACGGATCCAAAAAAGATTTTAAATGATGGGGACCGGGCTTACGTACCATAGGACAGATTGAAGGCCTTAATGTGAAAAATATTAAAGACTATAACTTTGCTAAATTGGCTGGAAAGAAAATCATTCACTGTTAACAGGTACTTCGAAGTTGTAAAATGTGTATATCAATGTGCAGTGTTACGATTTGGATCATATTTAAAAGGGAACTAACAAACAGCAATGGATCTATTTCTTAAAACAGAATATAGTTTTATTTTAAGCCAATAACCTGCAGCAACATACAGAAAAATATGATTTCTTTGGGATATAAGCCATCATCCCTTGACTAGAATTTTTTTTGAGATCAGAAGCCATTTCTTATTCATTTTTTACTTCATGTATTGCTATGCATGTACCTGACAAATAGAAAAAAAACAAACAAGATAAATAATATATGCTCCCTGTCTTCACGAAGCTCACCACTAACCTCACTAGAGGTTCTTGTAACAGAGTTCCTTATTTATGTCATTCCCAAAGTCTAATTTTAATTTGACTTGATTTGAGATGAGATGGATTGTTTCTATCAGCCATCATATAAATTGCCTGAATTTTTCTGTCGAGCTATTTGACTTTTCAACCTTGAATTCTTTAACGGAGCAAAAAACGTTCTTAAGACATTTAAAATTGCTCCAAATTTAGTGAAAAATATATTCTCTATGTAATACTTGAAGATTTAGAGCCATTCTTTAGACTACACAAATCAGCTGTATTGACTTCTACTGTAAAGTGGCTTTTTAATGTCATATTTTAGTTGTTAGAAAAGCATAAAGGGCAAAGCAAGGATAAACCTAATCTCTTAATATAACCATGTGGAGCCTATCTGGAACTGCTCGTATGTTTCTTAGTTATGGTTGACCTCTCACCCTCATCTGTTGCATGACCATTTACTATTCTCAGGACAGCATCGGGAGTATTGTGATGTTCAGTCGTTGCTTCTAGAATGCATTAGGGTAGTTCCAGCTAGCTGTAGGGTGATGCCCAGTGGCAATACATAGATGTGGTTCATACAGGCAGGGTAGAAACACACGATGCTGGGATGAAAGTGTCCTTTAGAAGCCATGGACTGCAAGGATGACACAGCACAGGGCCTTGGTTCCTTTCATAGCTCTATTTCCTGTTTCCTGATTGAATTCTATCCACCTGGTAGTCCATCGTTTCCAGAGCTGAAAAAATTTGAGAGTTGAATGAAAGAGTTGTCAAAACGTCCAAGTCAGGTGAAAAGTACTTTATGGAAAGTACATAAACACTAAATACTATCTGCCGATGTCAAAACATAAAGATATAACGTAGTTTGAATTGTACTTACCACGGTACCAGTATGCAGTAAAAATAATTTTAAATTATCTAACGTAACATCTTTTAAATGTGTATTAACCCTGCAAGGCATCTATCTGCTTTTGCCTTTATCTCACTGTGAAGTCCCAATACTGAATGGACAGATGTTTATAAAATAAACCCAGCCAGCTCTACCAAGGCCTGTGTGAAGAATCAAGAAGCAGCTTAAGTATTTGCGTTACACTTTACTTTTTCAAGGGAAACAGTAGTTCAGTGAATTTAAATTGAGTAATAAGAATTCTTGGCAAAATAATAGTAGGAACCGTTTAAAAGATTTAGCTGTGTGTGTACAAACCTGAGCAAGACATGCGTGAGCGCATTACCGACTATGCAACAGGCAAAGAAGCAGAGAGCGGCCACCTTGCTGCCAGTTATAAAACAGCTGATTTACAACAAACTGAATCCATATTCTCTTAAGCTTTTGGAAAACAGAGCATCCTTTAAAAAATGCTCTTGCACTATAGGTATTTTTTTAATTAAATAGTTCTATATGCTGTATACAAAACAGAAGAGCAGACTAAATGATTTTTTTCAACAATCAGTTTCAGCATTTCTGTAAACAATAGACATTGCAGTATGGCTTAATGAAGTTAGCATACATATGTATATTTATATATACATATATGTGTATACCTATACATTATACATATACTTACATTCATATATTATATATGAATATATAATATACATATATTATGCATTTTTACACACTTCCTATTCTCATTCTGAGATGAAGGAATGAAATTGGCAATGTTTTCAATAGTGTTGCATAAGCTGTTATCCTTGGAAGTAAATGGGTTTATTTCTAAATCTGATACAAAGTTTGTTCCAAATTTGACATGATGAGAAAGAAAGTGAAGGGCACTTGAAAGGAAGCAGCAAGAGCTAAAGAAGGCAGAAGAATGTTCAGCTGTTCGATTTATTTCCTCACTCCTTCACTCAATCAAAAAATATTAATGAGGGCCAGATATAAAGGCAGGCACTGGAGACTCAAAGATGAAAAGAATAAACTTGTTCTTGACTTTCACAAAAGTTAGTTGAGAAGTTCAGATAATTACACAAGATTACAATACAGGTTACATGCAATGCCTCGAGGGGCACAAGGAGAAAAATCCAAACAAACGTGTCAAGGAAAGCTTCCAAAAATAAATAACGTCTTGAAGGAGACTTTAAAGTTAAATAAAACTTGGCTGTGAAAATGATCGGGATGGAGAGTGGGATAAGAGGGTTGGGGAGTCTCTCGTGTGTGCAGGTAGAGATGAAAGAATATGGAACTTTCTAATAACTGAAAGAATTTCAATATGCCTAGGACTGTGGTTCTCAAAATGTGAACCCTGCACCAGAAGCATCCAGCAACACCTGGGAACATGTTAGAAATGCAAATTTTCAGACCCCACCTCAGACTTCCTGAATCAGAAACTCTGGGGTCTAGGGGTGGGACCCAGCATTCTGTTTTTACAAGCACTCCAAGTATTTCTGATGCACACTCTAATTAGAGAGCCAGCAGTTTCATCAGAGGGTACAAGGATAGGAGTAAGGAATGATGGGGGTGATAATCTTGGTACAGGAAATACAGGCTAAGGGGCTGGATTCATAGGCAGGGGCCATACCATGCCATCCCTTACCTTGCTACTGAAGCTAAAACCTTCCTGAGTTTTTATTTTTCTTCCAGTTACTTGTAGTTTTGGAGACAGGCAAGGCAGTCAGAGCAAGCTTTCCATAATGGACTTTCCTGGAACCATTGCTAACACATCTAATTATTTCCTCACCTTCATTTTATCCACACTAAAAATAAATCCTTCCAAATATCTTTTTCATTGTCACACCTATAGCTGTCATAACTTCCAAATTCCTCAGAGACTATTTTAGCCTTAAGAATTCACCTGCAGAAGGCGCTGGAACGCTGGGAATTATCAATTTAAATTCTAACACATGCTTGCTCTCTGCCAGCGTGTAAGCCTGCATATTTCTCCTTGACAATTCGTATTTGGTCTCTGGACTTTCAAGACACAGTGAATTATGACCTGCTCACCAGAGCCTCTTGAGAAAACTGGAGCTGAGCCACCCCATGCCAAACCTTCAGCGAAAATTGGTCAGTCCTGGATATTGAAAAAGTCGTGGAAATTAAGTTGTCTGGGAAACTTCATGAATCTAGATATCATAGAGGTAAAGGTGATATGTTAGCAAAGCAAAGTTAGACGCCAAGACTAATGTGCCACATAAATGTGTCACTGACTCGTCCCAGGCTAGGTTACTTGGTTGTTTGTTCTAATTGGTAAAGGAAAATGATACATTCAGGTAGGCAACATAGGACTTGGTATCTTGGCTTATGAGGATTTCTCCACTCCAGACCAGTCTGGATCAGCATCTAAGCTCTGCTACTCCCTAGGTATTAGTACCTAAGGAGGGCTTTA
This sequence comes from Neophocaena asiaeorientalis asiaeorientalis, assembly GCF_003031525.2. Classification (NCBI taxonomy): domain Eukaryota; kingdom Metazoa; phylum Chordata; class Mammalia; order Artiodactyla; family Phocoenidae; genus Neophocaena; species Neophocaena asiaeorientalis. The sequence goes on from NW_020174703.1 coordinate 3,222,405, forward strand.
GTTTTCTCATCAGGAAACTAGAAATGTATTCATTTGTTTGTACACTGATTCATTCAGCAAGTATCTGTGAGAACCCATTCTGTATTCTTTACTAAGTACTATTCTACATGCTAGGGATACAACAGAAACAGACTGAGATCCCTGCTGTTCCACAGCTTACATTCTAGAGAGGAGAGAGACAATAAACAGGCAATAAGTAGGATATTTAGAATGTCAGGTGATGCAGATCTAAGGTGTGTTGCCTCAATCTCCCCTTCAGGACCCAGGCATTTACCCCTTCAGTTCATGGGAGCGCTGCTTGCTGAAGACTCACAGCTGAATTCCTTTCCCAACATTGCCTCTGTCCAAAAGAGGTTGAATGCCCCAGAGACATCTCCTCTCCCCAGGGGCAGCCAGAATTCAAGACTGATCAATGAGAGGCACAAAGATTAGTCCCATCACTTCAATTCAGGACAACTGTGAAGGGCCAAGTCGGCTCCAGAACTCCCTGAGGTCGGCTGAGGTGTTTGTAGCCACCACATTGCAGTTCAGCTACTCCATTTTCCCATTTCTGCTTCCCTCACTGCCCCATGTGTCCGTACTGAGGTCACTCTTCAGTAAACCTATAGCATGCAGAGCCCCACTGCAGAGTCTGCATCCCAGGAAACTCCATCTAAGACAGATGATAAGTGCTCTGAAGGAAAGTAAAGCTGAGGGGAGGTTAGGGAGTGCCTCCCTCCTCCTGTGGTTGTGAAATGTTAACTCTCACTATAATCCTAATTTGGGGGACTCCCCTGGTGGCTCAGTGGTTAAGAATCCGCCTGCCAGTGCAGGGGACACGGGTTCGATCCCTGGTCCGGGAAGATCCCACCTGCTGCAAAGCAAATAAATCCCGTGCGCCACAGCTGCTGAGCCTGTGAGCCACCACTACTGAAGCCCGCGCGCCTAGAGCCTGCTCTCTGCAACAGGAGAAGCCACCGCAATGAGAAGCCCGCGCACCACAACGAAGAGTAACCCCAGTTCACCGCAACTAAAGAGAGCTTGTGCACAGCAACGAAGACCCAACGTAGCCAGAAATAAATAAAATTTATAATCCTTCATAGAGAAGGGCCTTGCCCTTGGTCTTGAAGAAGAGAGATATAAAGAACAAGCATAAAGGAAAGCATAAAGAACAAGGAAATTTTTTATGATAGCAACTGATTCGAGCAATTCAATTTGGCAGCTATTTCACAAATAGACAACTAAAGAAGCAGTAGAGAAGAATTTTGGTTAAACGCTTAAGCTTTTCCCCACACTCACTGCTGAGGGCCCAGGTTCAATCCCTGGTCAGGGAACTAAAGTTCCACAAGCCACGGGGCACGGCCAAAATTTTTTTAAAATTTTTTTAATTAATCAATTTTTTTAAAAAGAGCTCAAGCTTTGTATTGAACCCTGGACTTAGATCTTTATCACTTTCTAGATATCAGACCTTGGGCAAGTCAGTTAACCTCCCTGTGCCTCAGTTTCTACATCTGGAAAATGGAGAAAATACCACCTACTTTCTAGTGTTGTTCTGAGTATGCAGTGACTCAGTGTGTGTGCTTAGCAGACTATCCAGCACTCATGTGGTTAGAGCTCAGTAAGTATTGGTTATTAATACTGATTTTATTGGTATTAATTTTCAACTCTAACATTCCATTCTAGCAAATTCAAAACTGTATTTAAAAAACAAAACAAGGACTTCCCTGGTGGTCCAGCGATGAAGACTCCACACTTCCACTGCAGGGGGAGCATGGGTTCGATCCCTGGTCAGGGAAGTTCCATGTGCCACACAGTGCAGCCAAAAAAAAAAAAAAAGAAAATTAATTCATTCAAAAAATGAAACAAAACATTATTCTTTATTATCTTCTTGCATGTAGACATTTTACAATGGCAATCAAGTCATTCTCTGATTTCTCCCTCTGACATTTATTTTTCATGCCCATTAACTAACCCTTGAGACTAGTTGGCTAGTCTTAGTGTTAGCTTTTGTTTAATTTTTATAGGTGACATATAAGCATGAGTGAGATTCCCCAAGATGAGCTGACTTTCCAGGAGTTACGCACTGAAGAACTGGATTCAGCCAAGGAAGCTCCACACTTGAACTTGTGAGATACCGGATCTTAGGCAGCATAGGAGGCAAGTCAGGGAGCCTCCATCAGTTCCATTCCAACAACATTATCTTGTGGACCCAGAACCACTGTTTCTCCTGTTCCAATGGTAATCAAATTATTTATGGGTTGGGCCACCTTTCTTTTAAATACTTAAATTACAAAAAGTCTTAACGCCAACAGACAGTATAGCATAATGGTTAGGTCAAACTCTAGAACTAGACTATCTGTATTTAAATCTGGTTCTGCCACTTCTATCTGCATAACCATGGACAGGTTACTTAACCTCTCTGTGTCATAGTTTCTCCAATTATAAAGTGAAGCTAATAATACTACTGTCTCATATGATTGTTTTGAAGATTAAATAGGTTGATACATGTGAAGTGTTTAGAACTGTGGATTACATACATAAGCACTTTAAAAGTGTTAGTTATTATAATAATTACTACCCTTCCTCTGAAGGGGACTCCTTCACTGAATCCAATATGAATTTTTGAATGAGCCTGTGCTGTGAATCAGCTGCCACTCATCTCCAAAAAAAAAAAAAAAAAAGAAAAAAAATTAAGAAGGAATAAAAAGAATGTAATTCTGGCAAGAAACCTCCCTTAGGTTACCCTCTGTGGAATCCTCTTCAGTTTTCAAGTAGAAATGACATGATTTATGTACCCATAGCCACCTACCCCAGTATAAAAATTTAAAATTAAATAAATAACTGATTTCCTTGCAAAAGAATAAGCAACCCACAGAAAATCACATTTATCTTTATACTGAAAACTATATTTTGACTCAGAATAGGTATTAGTTATGCTATTACTTCTATAAGTAATAAGCATAGAATATCCTATTTGAGGAAGGATTTTACTTTTTCAAATTATGGAATAGATGCAGGTTTGAGAATTTTTGAACTTTTATAAAATCACATTTTTACTTGCATAATGACTGGAAAGAGGGATACTCCATTCTTTTCCAAATAAACCTGTGTTGCCTGGCAGACAGAGCACCAAGTGGAAACATACCAAGGAGCCTTAGGGTTATCTAACTGCCCTTAGCACATTCTTTCTTCTGTCATTTTCTGTACTGCAACTCAAAATGCCTTTTGAATCCTTCTAAATTGTTGACAGCTAATTTCTGTCCATTAGAGACCCACTTCTCACTGTTTGTATTTATCTGTCTTAGGAGCTGCATCTTTTTATAGCTAGCTAGCTGTATTTTTGTCATTTTCCCTCTCTCTTCTTAACTGTCCACTGTGCTGATAGATTTCAAATTGTATTAAACATAAACATGCAGTTAAGATACCCAGTTAACACTCATGGTGATTTTCTTTTAAGTTATGTACCTTTACATTTGCTATTTACTTGAATTCAGCAATAGTTTTATGGATTATAAAAATATATCATTCATGATTAGACTCTACCCTACCCTTGAGATTATTAATAGAAGCGGGCAATATAAATTTAACAAGTTTTTATTTAAAAAACAAACTTCACGTGAAACTGTCTCTGTCACCATTTTCCCCAGTGTTCTTACTGCTTAAGATAAATACTTTAGTATTTACAGAAAATGAAAGCCACAAGTGAGTAAATAGGAAGTTGATAGGGTAATACTATCTTTGCATTGATCTGTGACATCCAGAGACCTCTAAGTCCTTAGAACTTGCATACATAAGGAGAGAAGGGGCATCTTACTTAGTCCATGACTGGGAAGATATTTGAGGGAGTCTCATATGCAACCTTAGCTTCAGACTTCCAATAGCTTATACTGTGGAAATTGGGGGATTAGGACAGGTGAAGAATGCCAAAACTCAGTATGTAAAATAAAAGCAATGAGAAGAATACTTTCTGTCAATCTTCAGAAGAGAAGTGGTGTAGAAAAACTCACTTGGGCTTCCCTGGTGGTGCAGTGGTTAAGAATCCGCCTGCCAACGCCGGGGACATGGGTTCGAGCCCTGGTCCGGGAAGATCCCACATGCTGCAGAACAGCTAAGCCTGTATGCCGCAACTGCTGAAGCCTGCGCACCTGAAGTCCGTGCTCTGTAACAAGAGAAGCCACCGCAATGAGAAACCCGCGCACCACAACGAAGAGTAGCCCCCGCTTGCCGCAACTAGAGAAAGCCTGAGCGCAGCAACGAAGACCCAACGCAGCCAAAAATAAATACATAAATAATAAATAAATAAAAGAACGAAAAACATTTTTTAAAAAGACTTACATTTAAAAAAAAAAGAAAGAGCTTCCCTGGTGGTGCAGTGGTTGAGAGTCCGCCTGCCGATGCAGGGGAATGCATAAATAATAAATAAAAGAATGAAAAACATTTTTTTAAAAGACTTACATTTTAAAAAAAACGAAAGAGCTTCCCTGGTGGCGCAGTGGTTGAGAGTCCGCCTGCCGATGCAGGGGATGCGGGTTCGTGCCCCGGTCCGGGAAGATCCCACATGCAGTGGAGCAGCTGGGCCCGTGAGCCATGGCCGCTGAGCCTGCGTGTCCAGAGCCTGTGCTCCGCAGCGGGAGAGGCCACAACAGTGAGAGGCCCGCGTACCGGAAAAAAAAGAAAAAAAGAAAAACTCACTTGAGTTTTTATATGAGCACCTCCATTGCCAGGGGGGAAAAAGTACTTAACACATGAATCAGTCAATCTAGTAAGTATATGGAATTTAGAAATTCTTCTCATGTGTTTTAAAGGGGATAGAAGTGACCTCTGTTACACCTTTTGTTAATCATCTAGAATTACTCAATCAAGAATATTGTTTAACAGAACACACCCAAGCATATATATAACTAATCTAAATCATTAGTATCAATTATTAGAGTTAAGAGAGAATTATAGTTATAGTCACATTTCATGTTTTAGGGAGAAAACTGAATGCTTGCTGAATGCTTTTCCCACATATATGCTAACGTATCTAAATTGCCCTTAATTTTTATGGGGATGCTTTCTCAGAAAGCTTGATTAACTAAACAGAGGATTGTTGATTCTTTCACTTGCAATTCTCTTCTCCCTAAAAACATTCCAGGCAGTTTAAGACACATGTACAAAATGTTTCATAACTTAGAACTAGAAGTAGAAAATTAGATCCATAAAAACATGAAGGAACAAAGTCTTGTTTTGATAATTATTACTAGAGATGCCTGTGTGCACCATCTCTGCCTCCGAGATTTCTGGCAGCAGCCAGAGAATAGAGAAGTGATCACTCTCTTATAATATGAAGCACAAATGCTATAGGAAATATGTATGGAGGGCATTGAGGATAATGGCCTCAAGCAGAGCTTTTTCACCAAATGAAGAAGTTTGTTTCATGTGGTGTTTTCTGACCACAACCTTTGACAGAAGACCTGAGGAGGTAAAGTGTCACTGATTGAAGGTGGTTTTTCCATGGTGGTATACCATGAGCTAAGTTAAGGAAAAAGAGATACAAGAATATCCCAGACAGGACTACAGTGGAAACATGGGAAGTAAACCTAGGCTTCAAAAAGGACTGAAACAAGAAATCGGAAGACTCTTGAAATGAAAGCAGCCAGTCTTTTTCTTGTTCTACACAGCCACTCATCTCTATTTCTTTCTCGAAAGATTATTTTTCCCTGAATCTGTGTTCATTTAGGAAAGGATATCTATCTGCCCCATGATTTGCAAACTCACATTTCTGCTTCATTTCAATCATAGATCAAAATTGCTAAACACTGTGAATCCTGATCCCAAATTCCTGGAAGAGAGACTGTGAGTGGCCCAGTTTGAGTCAGATCTCCATCCCTAATCCAATTCCTGTCTGGGGGCCAGAGACAGAGAGAACAGTCTTCCAAAGCCCTACCCTGGGGTAGAGGCAGTTTTCAGAGACAGAGCTGAAGAGATATCCTAAGAGATGCTTACTAAGAATTTTAAGGTTAGTCTTTAATGAGTGCTTAGAATGTGAATTCTCTATTTTTGTATTGAGGGATGGTGCAAGTGCTTTAAAAATAAGATGAAGAAGATGCAGAAATCTTTCTGCTATTAAAACCAAGATGCCCAACCAATATTTTTGCTCATGCAAAAATAAAATCTCCCCACATTTGCACTGAAACGGGCTTCAGGCAAAGCAAAGATTGTTCTTTGGAAGCAGATTTGGATCTGCTCCCACAATTAAACGTACTCTCAATCGAAAGCCTGGAGTTCCACGCCACAGGGTACTGTGGAAAAAAAAGATTATTCTGGCCTGGAAAATTTTCAAAGCAAGTGTTCCAATTCATCAAAAAGAAGCCCAAGGAGGACTGCTCCCATGGAAAAAGTTATATATCGAGCTGCACAGCTCTGCAGCATGCTTTCCAGGATAAGCCATGGAAAAAGTATGTTGTACAAAATGGAATAGGTTGTCTAGTTTGTAGAGTTTTGATCAACTGCCTTTTGTCTGCCAAAGAAAATGATTTTAGTTTTGATAAAGTTGATGATTATACAATTCTTTCTGAAGCAGTAGAATGGCTGAATTATTTGTATCCAGAAATCAATTCTAGTTGTTGAAAATGAAACCCATATCATCAACATATAGGAAGAGGTTTATCTTTCTGTCTACCAAGATGGCACATATGCAGTTTGTCTGCAATCGGTATCAAATTGTGAAGATATTGGTTTAAAAGGTGAATAAATAAAACACAATGCCTGTTTATATTACATGAAATTGTGAGTGGGTATGTCAGGAAAATTTTCCCCGTTAGCTCACCGTTCTTTTAGAGTGGCGTTTACTCTCATTTTTTTGGAATCAAAATACTAAGCCTCAGTTTTAAGTTAACTTGATCCTCTAGACAATGAATTAAAAATTTAGTGGAAGATATATATGCAAAGCAAACAGCCTTATTTTCTTGAAACTAATAACATTAAATAGTACAGTAATACTGTGCCCAAAACCCTCTTGCTTCTAATACAAAATATTTAACTTGGAGACCTCACTCATAGGTTAAGGGAAAGCAATTAACATAAATAATTGAGGGACTCTGAGAAAATTGAATCGAGCCATAGTTTTGTAGGACTATAGGTTGGCCCTTTTTAAAATAGGGTTGATTCTCCTTGAATCTTTCCAGAACCAATTATAGTGATTGGTTAAAAGTTGAGGTAAATAGTTTGGTGTTATTCAGAACAGGCTTCAAACAGTTTCAAACAATGATCCAAAAACTTGCCCTACAACTTATTCGCTTTCAGGGGATGATCAAATGAGTTCTGGCTTAAGGGGTAACAGGTTCCTGTTAGATATCTGGGATCTAAATTACTTGGGACACCGTGCTTGTGTTCATAAAACAGAGAAATTACACTCCCACCCCAACATTGCTGGTTTCTGTGCTTTCACAAATACTACTACTGAAGCCATATAAGGGACAACTGTAGCCTCAAATCTGCTTTATCATTAACTGAGAAAATTAAGTAAAGGTCTTCCACAGGAATTTGTTTAGCTCCAGATTTGGTAGTAATGAGTTTATAATTAGATGGGTTTAAATTGCGCAGATTCTTCCACAATCTGATTTTAACATGCTGTCACGCTAAACTTGCCAGAAATGTCAGTTCATTTGTTTTTATTTTGGGTTTGTTTGTTTTTACATCCGTGCAATTTTTATTAAATCAGTGCATGAGATCCACTAAATATACGCTAGACAGGACTGATTTCCCCCTGAATCTGTCTATTAAAGAAAAAAAAAAAAGGAATCTCTTCAGGCAGAGCATTTGATATTCTTTGTGTAACAAAGGTCGGTAACCACACCCCATCCCATTTCACCGTATCCTTCCTATCCTATCCATCTCATTGTGGGGACAAACATACTCAGGAGGCTGTGTTCAACATTAAACTTTTTTTAAAAAATAGTAAGTGGAGATAGAAAACATCCAGCTCAAGCAACATAATAAACAATGAGAAATTGTTAGTACCTAAGTTTGGAAATATAAAGACCCACTTACCCTCCCATCCCCTCATATTAGGATATGCATGTGGAAAAATACAACCAAATTCTTTCCCCTTTGGTTCATTATATTAAATAGGACTATAAGTTTCAAGTAACAAAACGCCAACTAGCTTAATAAAAAGTGGGACTTTATTGCTTTCTGTAACCAAAGTCAAGGAGTAGCATGAGATTCAGGCCAAATCCAGGCTCTCCAACTATGTTCTCAATACTTTCTTGGTCTCAGTTCTGCTTTCTTCTCTGTTGGATTTATCTTCAGGCAAGTCCTTCCCATATATATACATGAGTTTATATCTCCAGTAAAAATGGCAATTCTGATGAAACTCACATCTCCATCAACTCTACCTCTGAACCTGAGTATGAATGGTAGCCTGAGAAAAACATAAGCGTGATGTCAATTTAAATTGTCATGATCCATCCCTTGCCTCTCTCTCTTCAACCTCCTATTCAGCCTTTTGATCTGTGTCTCAGACATCACAAAGTACACAGAAACAGCAACTCAAGATGGTGAGCTATTTTGTGTCTCCATATATATGAGGTCATTTCTTCAAACTAGAATGTCCCAATATCTACTCATCACCTTGGTGACTTGCAAATTTATTCTAATCATTCTAGGTTTACCTTAAGAATCACCTCCTTTATAAACCTTCGTTCACTTCTTCCCATCGAGGTTATTACTCTCCTACTCTTCCCTCATTACCTTCACATGTACCTCCATTTTAGCAACAATTTTATTATATTACAATTAAGGCTTACATCTGTAACCCCTTTGCTAAAGAGAAACTACTATGAAGACAGGAAAATATGCTTTAGTTTTCTTTGTCTCCCCAATCCTTATATCATAGTGTTTAGCACATTCTAAATGATTAATATTTTTGTTGGGGTTTTTTTTGGAATTGTAAATAGTTTTATTTGTATAAACTAATACTTGATATATTTAATTAAAATTTAAAAATTAAAGTTGTTTTAGGTTTATTTAAATGTTTTGTTAAATATTTAAAGTATATTTTTATTTTTTTACTTTTTTTACATCTTTATTGGAGTATAATTGCTTTACAATGGTGTGTTAGTTTCTGCTTTATAACAAAGTGAATCAGTTATACATATACATGTGTTCCCATATCTCTTCCCTCTTGCATCTCCCTCCCTCCCACCCTCCCTATTCCATCCCTCCAGGCTGTCACAAAGCACTGAGCTGATCTCCCTGTGCTATGCAGCTGCTTCCCACTAGCTATCTACCTTATGTTTGGTAGTGTATATATGTCCATGCCTCTCTCTTGCTTTGTCATAGCTTAACCTTCCCGCTCCCCATATCCTCAAGTCCATTCTCTAGTAGGTCTGTGTCTTTATTCCTGTCTAGCCCCTAGGTTCTTCATGACCTTTTTTTTTTTTTCTTAGATTCCATATATATGTGTTAGCATACGGTATTTGTCTTTCTCTTTCTGACTTACTTCACTCTGTATGACAGACTCTAGGTCTATCCACCTCATTACAAATAGCTCAATTTCATTTCTTTTTATGGCTGAGTAATATTCCATTGTATATATGTGCCACATTTTATTGTTTTTGAATGAATAATGCATCAGTGAAGAGGATTTCCTCAAGAAAATCTATACAACTTTTTCTAAGTAGTCAATCTGTTTCTTATCAGGATTTTTTCTTTAAATATTTTTATGAAAAACAGATCCTAAATAAATCCTTTATTTTATAAGCCTATGAAATTTGTGATCTCTATACATTTAATTACAAACCTACTTAACCTCAAACCACACTAACCTTTATATTAAAAGCTATAACCTCAAGTGCATATATATGCCTACCAATATGTAAATATCCACTATTATTATTATGATACTTGTTGAATAGTGTTTGAAATTGAACATAATAGGTTCCAGATCAGTATTCCAGGGAATCTGTGAAATTTGTAAGGAAATTCTGTTGTACACTGGATCTTTAAAGAAAATGATGAAATATGTACTTTGGCAACATGAGTATTTCAATTGCAAAAAAAAATGTTATCAAAGATCTATCTCAACTGCCAGTAACTATATGAAATATAGATAATTACAAATTAAATTTGTGACATTTAGAATGTTAACCATAGTTCCAGGTGTTTAAATGCCTCAATCTCTTTTCTTTGTTCTTTGGTATTTGTCGCATGAAGCCTACCTGTAGCAAGGCATGTTGACCATTTATTAATGCAGACAAAAATCTCTTTAAAAAAAGAAAAAGACGAGTGTTTCATCTTGCTGCACTACCTGCCTCTGCTTCTGCCTCTCCATCAGGTTGTACCACATTCACATTTTCCAATTATCCCTGTGTCATTTGGCATTTTTATCTGACAAGTAAATTATGGTCATCAAGAAGAGTGAATCTTGAAGTCTTCTGTGTCCCAATGTAGCCACACTTTGAAGTACTGAATTGCATTGTTTCTGGAGAAATGACAGAGCAGTGGAGGAAAGCACGCATGTGAAATAATTTTCTGAAAAAGTGTAATCCCAGCTAAGGGTCTTTACTTCAACAGAAATGATTCATGAGGTTTGTTTCCATCCAGCTGAGAAGAGAATTCAGTAACTGGCTTCCTAGAGTGTGTCAGAGAGTTTCTTGCTATTTTCTCTCTCTCTATCTATCTATCTCTCTCTCTCTCTCTCGTATACCAGTCTTAGGGATATTTTTCCTTTTGGTAGATGGCACCAAATGTTGAATGAATATAAAAGGAACATGTTAGTACAATCTCAGGCAATACCTCTTCCTCTAAATAGCTACTTCATTCAAACCCTAGGATATTTGAATAAAGAAGTTTATTCACACTATTTTCTATTAATTTATCTTTGAACATATTAAATGCCAAAATACAAAAGTGTAGGGGAATTTTTTGTGTCACTAGGACATTTTTAACATTAATATTACCAAACAAATCATACATGAAAACTTTTTATAGTCAGCGATGTTTAATCCTTACATCTAGAATGTGTTCTTTATCTCTTCTTCATGAAAATATGCATTTATTAATCCCTATACTGTGTAAGGCACTGTGCTAATCCCATGTGATACAGAAAGGAGAATGATATTATTTCTGCCCTCAAGAAGCTTATGACATAGTTGAAATGGGCCAAAAAATGGAAATCTTCAGAAATTGAATCATTTTTGATAGTTGAAGTTTTCAGACAGAGGTTTGGTCTTTAAAGTATTATTTTTATAATTTTTAAATATTTTGAATATTTTTCTTATAATGCATCCACAAACTCCTGTCCTTTTATATAAAATATCTTGAACATATCTCAGCATTTTTTAATGGACCTTGAATGATCGTGTTAATGTATTGAGTTCTAACATAGTGAGTCCTTTGGTGCTCCTTGAATTTTATAGGGCTGTTTGATCCTCAACTCCTGCCTCCAGAGTAGTATATATTTTGGAATTTTATGTCAGATTTTCAGTTTTCCCAGTTGTTCTGTCAGTCAGCCTAGCAGTGTGCACTTCCATTCAATTCCCTCTCTTCAGGTATCTGCTTTGTGAACTTGGAAATCAATAAACATGTCTGAAGTAAGAGTGTGAGGCACTGAAGCTGCTTTATGAGTAAACTCTGCGTTCATTAGTATGTGAACATCTGTCAGATGTTTCTTCAGAGGCTCTTTACGTCTGTCTTGTTTGCCAGTGCTCCACCACATTCCACATAATTGAACTTGCCATCTAGCTGAATTCAAATACATGTGATAAGATGAGTATCTGAACTAAGAAAATAGCTGTGAGGATAGGAGGGAATGGGAATGAATTAAAAAATACTTTAAAATGTAGGAATGACAGGATTGATGATCTGCCTGCATTATGTGAGGGCTGAGTCCAAAGTTTCAGTCTTGGACATCTCTAAGAATGGTATACTTACTGCAATGGGAGGATTTTACTGTCTAGGCAAGAGGAAAGTCTGAGGTTTTTTTGGTTTTTTTTAAATTTTTAAATCATTTTATTTGCTGAGTATTTTTAAGTATTATTTTGAAGTATAATTATCTGGCCACATAATGTGGGTTGGATTAGGAAGAGACATTGTGGAAAGGCAGTCTAATAGAAAATTATAAAAGTAGCTTAATCACGTGAGGCTGAAGTCTTAGAGGCAGTACCAGTGGTAATAAAAACAAGATAACACAAGACATAATAATAATTTGACTTTGGACCTGGAGTTATAGGGAAAGGTAAAATCAAAGATGACCTCATGCTTCAAGTCCAGGTGGCCAAGAGAATAACACCATCTACAAAATCACAAGATTATCTTCATCTAGGAGAAATATTTGTTCAGTTTTCATTGCTATCTCACACTCTTATGTCTACATGACCATACAGTGGTGAGATTTTACAGACTCATGAGTCTCCATTGTATATTGCTATGTCTTTATATATATATATATATATATGCCTCATTTCATAAGGTTAAACCAATCCTGACTGCAATATATACCCTGAGAGGGGAATTTTTTTCCTGAAAAAAATAATGCTAAGGATTTCCTGAATCGATCGTCAACAAACCTTAAGGTTAATTTAATGGGTGCTCTCCATACATTACTTTGTTGAGATTTCTGCTGTGTTTAAAAAAATCATTTGGTAAAGTGTTGAGATAATAGTATTTGAAATTTTGACATTTCATCTAAAATTGGGAGTCATAAATAAAACGTGAATATGAAACAAATTTATTTCACTGGGCAACATTTTGAGAAATGCTTTATTCAAAAAAATCATGTAAATGTTGTCTTCCGTAACTTTAAAAAGATGTTAAAACAGAAAAGAGTTAACTTTAAAAAGCTATTGCATAGAAAATGACACAGAATACAAATAACAGATTTTACTTTGAAATGTAAATATAAACTAGAATAATCTTGATTACAGAGAGACAAAATCACATGCCTCCATAGAAGAAAATTCTTTGGTTAAAAATAGCCAAATTGCTTTTCCCTCATACTTTCCTTAAGACATGAAATCTATTTTTTTTAAGTATTTGGATTCCAAGTAAAGAACTTCACTTTTTTCTCTTTAAATAGCAATATCTAAAGCAAACCTCATTTAATAATGCCATCCTGACTTATGCCAGGCATTGGGTAGGTACTAAGTCCTTGCTCAATAACAAATTTGCAACTCTTTTGGGGTAATTTCTTCCTCTTAAGGAAGTATGCTTCTTTCCAAACCATAGAATGAAACATATCATTTTAATATACTTATCTTTTTCTAAGACTACAACCTCATTCCATTAAGCAAAGGAATATTCCCAATCACCTAGTCACAATTGAATTTTATTTCTTACCATAGATTATTGTGTTTCTTATTGTGTTACCTCTGAAGGACAGGTTTGCTCTGTATACACATTTCTCCTACAAAACTAATTAGAAATAAGCAAGCTTCTTCTCAGGATTGAAAACATGAATAGGTGGTACTATAGACAAGTTTTCACAACAGAGGAATTTGTAGCTATACTTATTTTTATGGAATCCACTCGGTAGATGATTTTATGGTTTATTTGTCGAAGTGTCTGTTTACATTAATCAAGTCTTTGAGACCTCTAAACAAGGAACAACTCCTCACTGTCTCCCTCCTCCTATTCCTTTTCCTTCCCCTCCTCCTCCTTCTTCCAACACATCATATTTCCAAACTCCCACTCTGCTGACTACCGTCAAAGGCTGTTTATTCTCTTCCAGAGCACCTTACAGTTTCTCTTTTGTAACAGTTCGTAGACTCATAATTATTTGCTCATTGTTTATCTTCCCCACTGGACGGTAAATCCAGGAGGACAGTCTTTATTGTTTACCACTGTATCCCTAGAGTCCGTCTCAGTGCCTGCCATGTAATAGGTGCTCAATAAACATTTATTGAATGAACTAATAAATTCTTAACCTTGGATTCACATTTATAAACTTAATCTACTCAACCTGATCAAATGTAGAAGTCTGTTCTTTCTAGTAGTCCCTGCCTTCCAGGAAGCATTATCTCCAATAATACAGAATAATTAGAGTCCTCTGATTAAAATAGTGTTGGATAGACTTACTTCATATACATAACGTTACTACCTTCAAGGTAAATCTCTACATATCAAGTGGAAGGCAAGAATATGGATTACCCTAGGTTAATCTGACGTGTTTTATACGGGAATCATCCAATGCACACAATCATTCAAACCATTCACACAAACAAATATTTATTGAGCTACTACCATGTATCAAACTCTGTAGGTCAAATACTGTATTAGTTTCCTAGGGTTACCATAACAAATTACTGCACATAGTGGCTTAAAACACCAAATTTGTTCTCTCACAGTTATGGAAGCCAGAAGCAGAAGCATACTCTCCCCTAAGGCTCTAGGAGAGAAGCCTTCCTTGCCTCTCCCACTGTCTGGTGGCTCCAGGCATTCCTTGGCTTGTGGCTGCATAACTGTATAGTCTGTTTCTGGCCTTCTCCTCTTTATTTTCTCTTCTCCTGTCTCTTATAAGGACCCTTTTCATGGATTTGGGCCCACCCAGTTGATCCAGGATGATTGAGGTCCTCAGTTACACCTACAAATTCCTTTTGGGGGAGAGGGAGGAGGAAAGGGTGTCTTCATTCAACATATTATAGATACTATAGTGAATAAAGTCCCTGCAATAGAATTTGCAATCTAATAGAAAGATTACCAAAAAAAGGTAATTTCAGTAAAACATGATAGAAATTTATGGATAAAAGTAGTACAAGGGTCTATGGGAACATATATCTAGGGACCTAACAAAATCTAAACAACCAGAAAATGATGTGATGTTCATGTAGGAGGATTGATTAGGAATTGACCATGAAAGTCCAGCGCATTGAAGGAACTGGCAGAAATTTAGCATGGTTAGAGAATGATGAGAGATGAATCTGGAGATATATGCTAGAGCCATTTGTAGAGAGCCTTGTTAACAAAGTTAAGGGCTTTGGACTTTATCCTGAGATAAAGTCAGAGACCTGTGTTTGGCTACATTAATACGGTAAAAAGGCAGAAATTATCCCTATCCAGACCAAGAGCTGAAGCACAGGTCCTATGAATTCCTCTTATTTCCATATGGCAAATCTTGTTCTTCCCAGTATTTGATTGCAGCCTTAGTGAATAACACAATATCAGAGTAAAATTGCTCTGAAGGATTGTGTTAAGAATATTTAATTCAACATTCTCATTTTTACAGACATAAAACCAAGGTCAAGCAAGGCTATGATGGTTCTAGAACACACAGAAGAGCCCCAAGCCAGTTGTTCTGTTAGTGTAAATGGTGGTGCAAAATAGTGGCAATAGTATGGACTTGGAGATTGATAAATCAGGGTTGGGTGGCCAGCTTTCTTGTGTACAAGTCGTGTGACCTTAGGCAAGTAATATAACCACTTAAACTAGGAATAATAATAGTACCTACCTATTAAGATGTTGTGCAGATAAATTTGATAATGAATTTGAAACACTAAGCATACTGCTAGAGGATAGTTTACTATTGAGTACATATCGCTATTGTTGATGATGATGATGAGATTCATAATGTTTTCACAATCAACCCAGCCCCATCATCCAGAGAATTTTACTATCAGTATAATAGTACATCACATTATATACTCTTATTTTCAAATGAGTTATTTTCAAATATATATATATATACATATATATATAATATTCTCCACAGAGGAGTGTTTAGAATTCCTAATACAGATGTTTAAGAAACAATTATGCAGAAATATACATTTTTCAAAGTGTCACATCTTAATACTGTTATCCTATTAAAGTCTTAATTGAAGCAAAGTTCATAAATATGTAATCACAAGGGTGAAAAAGAAGATATATTAGTAGTACTGGCATTTTACCGAGCAATTATTTAAGGAATAATAATAGTACTTACCTATTAAGATGTTGTGCAGATAAATTTGATAATGAATTTGAAACACTAAGCATACTGCTAGAGGATAGCTTACTATTGAGTACATATGGCTATTGTTGATGATGATGATGAGATTCATAATGTTTTCATAATCAACCCGGCCCCATCATCCAGAGAATTTTACTATCAGTATACTAGTACATCACATTATATACTCTTATTTTCAAATGACTTATTTTCAAATATATATATATATACATATATATATAATATTCTCCACAGAGGAGTGTTTAGAATTCCTAATACAGATGTTTAAGAAACAATTATGCAGAAATATACATTTTTCAAAGTGTCACATCTTAATACTGTTATCCTATTAAAGTCTTAATTGAAGCAAAGTTCATAAATATGTAATCACAAGGGTGAAAAAGAAGATATATTAGTAGTACTGACATTTTACTGAGCAATTATTTAAATTAAACAACACAATTTTCTATAATGAGGTAATCTGATTTTCCAAAGGTACCCAATTACATAATCATCTCCACCATCTGAACTTTGAATACACGGTGTCAATAAATCACTTGCTACCTGGCTACCATGAAAATACATGCTCTAGGTTTAAAAGTCTTGAACTATATATTTTACAAATACACCAGTTGGTAAGTAAATAATGTTTTCTTTTTAAATGCTACCTCCTTTATCTTCAAAAAGTTAATGTTTTCTATAACATCTACTCCTTACAATTTGTTATTCAATAATTTTCAATGAGAAAATGTGACATTTTAAAGCACACATTAATTCCCATGGTATCAGTGTTATTTTGAAGATTAGGAAATCCGGTGAGGACCTAATAAAATACCTTCAGTACGTTATTTATTGGATAAGATTCAACTGTTTAACTTGTCTCTACACACATTGTGTGCTACAACTCAACACTGAAATAGATTGCCTGAAAATATCTTGATTAAATCATAATGACTGGGCTTCCCTGGTGGCGCAGTGGGTGAGAGTCCGCCTGCCGATGCAGGGGACACGGGTTCGTGCCCCGGTCCGGGAAGATCCCACATGCTGCGGAGCGGCTGGGCCCGTGAGCCATGGCCGCTGAGCCTGTGCGTCCAGAGCCTGTGCTCCGCGACGGGAGAGGCCATAACAGTGAGAGGCCTGCGTACCGCAAAAAAAAAAAAAGAAAAAAAAATCATAGTGACTAAGGTCTAATTCCAAGGTTTAGTAAATTTCTTACTAAAACCTGAACATAACTGACTTTTGTTTTTATTTACATTTATATTTCTTAAAAAGCCTCCTAAATGCTTAACTGGTTTCTTACTGACTCAACAATAGCATTTAAGGTTTAGATATTCTCTAGTAGATATGTCATTTTTATGAGAAAGTTATTACTCTGGCTATGATTTGCACATAGTTTACCCCGTACTTGATTCCCAGAAAAAGATCTACTTCTACGGAAAGTACCCAGGTTTAATAAATTTAAATTATTATGGTAGAGAATTAAGCAGTTTGCTTTTCAGTTATATTCTTTGATTCAGTTCACTGCTTTCAACTGATTAATCATTTTTTATAGTAATCTAAATAAAAATCAAGCTTTATTTAAGTTAAGGGATATTGGAGACACTGATTGATTTAATGTTTTAGAATATTGATAATTAACTGAATTATTATTGCAAGTTATAGCATAGGAAGGAGAAATGAAACAAATATGTAAAGCCTGAATTCTGGTGATAGTCATGTGTGAGGTGGATCAAGTTCTTTAACTTTACTGAGCTTCAGTTTCCTTACTTCTATTATTAAGCAATTACCCATATGCCATCCAATAAAATTGCATCTCATTAAAACTTCAGTAATACAGAGAAGGAAAAGTGCTAATGAATTAATTGAACTAAGATATTTTAAAAGATTCCTGGAAGGTTAGTGAAACATGCAGCGCTTGCAGTTTTGATACAGTTTTGTAAATGAGAGAAGTAATATGCTGTTATCATACATAATCTATACTTTTCCTGAAACACGGAAGCTTTTAAATGTCATTTTTTTTAATGACTGCTAGTCAAACATCTAAGCAACTACTATGTATACCCTTGTGCTCTAGAGGTGGGAATTCATAACTTTGATGTTTGAATTAAGTTCTTTGAAATATAAAGAAGTTTGTTCTTAAATTGTGCAATAATAGCCTTTTCACTTTGTGAAAACAGACATCAAAACAGTCTGTAAAGCCTGGTCTGTTGGTGGATGGTCAGGCCACTCAAGATGGCTCTCCTCTTACTCTCTGTCCACCCACTGCTAGACCAGCCCATGCTTCACATACACCCTACTCACATGACTATACAATCCTCTTAATTATAGGGTTTAATCAGTAACTGCCTACATGCTTGCCACCTGTACCAGCTGCTGGTTTCCCTGGTAACTGATGAGCCAACCTGAAGTCAATTCCCCCTATAAATGGTAGCACCACCCCGCCTCTATAGTGAAGGCTGCTACAGTGTCCTGCCTGCTCTCTGCTGTCCACGATGGGGTGTCGCTCCAGGACTTACAGACTTGTAAGAATCCCTAACCAATAAACCATCGCTGTCTCTGTCACTGTCTTCTGGCTCTTTCTTTTGTCTCTCAGCTGGGCATTTACAAGGTTTGCAGGCCTGCAGGGTGTAGCCCAACAGTTGGCAAAATTGTTCAAGTAAATAACTTAGCAATTATATAAACAAAATCCTTTAGTGCGTCTGCTGATTTAATTTTGCAAAACCTACTTAATCTTAAAATGAGGGGTACCAGGAATCCATCTGCTTTCTTGGTATTTTTGCAAAAAAGAAGAAAGGGTTATGCGGTAGGTTATGACCTCAGTCTTCAGCCCTCATTTGGGGTTTGCATCTTGTGTGTCAAATAGAGGGCGAATGTGGTGGGATTTTTTGGTATGCATTACCATATTTTCAAGCATATACTAAGTTGTAAAACAATTTGGTAGTGAAACGTCACCCAGGGAAATGCTAATATTGTACCTGTGTTTCAGCTTCTGACATGGCAGCGGAACAGGGGCAGATTCTTGTGATAGCCACCGCGGCCGTGGGAGGATTCACTCTCCTCGTCATTCTTACTTTGTTCTTCCTAATCACTGGAAGGTAACTGAATTATACCAGAGTATTTCCAAGATTTGTAAATAGCCATTCTTCTTACACACTGTACGTTCAGGGGCTTTTAAACTTAGCACAGTATACGTGTGAGAAAAAGGGGTCAAGGCAGATTCCACTCTGACAGTGAACTCTATGTGGCAATAGAACCACCATGGCAAGTTCTCTGTCAACAGTTCCCTGAATATGGAAGCAACTGAAGACTTGATAAAAACGCTTTGAAAACAATGAGTGATAAAATCCTACTTAATAAGTTACGTCTGGGTTTTTCCTTTACTGCAATCAAATTACACCATTAAAGGGATTTTGCTTGGAAAAAATATATAATTCAACAGAGAAACTGAACAATATATATAAAATGCTTTATAAACTTAATATTATAGAAATGTTTTATTCTATTCATTAAATATTGAAAGGATCTATATTAGAACTATATTAATGGTTGTATAAATCAAGTTATTTTTCTACCTAAGAGTAATATGGATGAAAATTTAAAATAACAATAAATTTAATGTAGCAAAAGACCTAGACTTGAATCCCAACTAGCTGGTCAAAGTGCTTCATCCATCTAAACCTTAGATTTCTATTTTTACACAGTTTGGTATCACAAAGCATTAAAATGCTTTATTGATTTTTAAACATATTAGATTGTTTCCATGAACCAGTTACTGACAATGCAGAGATGTGAATGAAGAAAGTGTGTATGAAATTATTTAAAAGAATAAGTGTCATTTCTTATTGAGCCCTTGATATTTGGCCCAGACTTTTGTCAGAAATTGTGAAGTCTTCAGATCATATTTTCACTCCTACAAAGGGAAAATATTCCATCTAGATTATCAATAGTGGCACAAAATACCTTGAGAGTTTTCCTGATACAGCAAAATATCAGTGTCATGATTTAAAACTGTAATAAGAATGCCAGTGAAACAATACACATCCTTACTGACTCCAGCTAAAGTACACCAGCTCTGCTGGGAAACCCTGATTATTTGATGATGCCCAGAAATTACCTTCAGAGCCAGTAGTTCAGCAACTATGAACACCCTTTGTTTTATTCATTTTTAAAACTCTTACATACCAATATTTTGTTAAAAATCATTACAGAATTATAGAGAATATGCATATATGAAAAAATATCTGAAACTGACAGCAGACTAGAAGTATATATCAATAAATTGACAATTACTTAGACACTTATCAAGTGTGGGTCCCTGAGGAAATGTAACTGCTACCTGTTAAGAGTGTATCAGATTTAGTTATAACAAATCCACTTTATAGGATTTATCAAGGAACAAAGAAACACGAGGATATTCTAATGTGGTTAAGTTGAAATGGTGGCTTCCTTATGAAATTAATTGTAAAAGGGGCACGTTTACCCCTATGTTCACTTAAAATTTTCAGGTGTATTAATAGACATAGCATGACTCTTGCAATTAATAGTGTCTCAGAGTTCATTTTAATAGCAGTGTCATATTTATTGTCAATTTTAAAGAATGCCTCTAAGTTCATAATGGAAATTGATTCAAATCCTATTTTATTTAATAGTGATTCAACATGTAGCAAAATTGGTTCTGATTTTTAAGTTATATTTTATGTATTTGTAGAACATGAGCTAAGGCCTTATTTCCTCACAGAGTATTTCAGCAAACAGTGATTTAAATAGCACATACACATGTAGAAAAACATTTCATTAAAATATCAGAAAATACTGCCTTTACACATAAATATGACAAAAGAAGACTTTACAGTCATTGTAGGCTAAATAAAGTTGGCCTAATAAACCTGAGATTTGGGCTCGACTGCTATCTTTATTTGGGATTCCTGAAGCAGAATTTGAATACCATTTTAAAAAAGATTTAATAATAACCAAAAAAATTGAAAGTTGAAAATAATTTAGTACAATTTCCATGTTTGCCAATTTATATGACATCAGAAACTGCCTTAACATTCTACATACTGGAAAAAAACAAGTTCAATTACATAAGATAAAATAATTCATTCTGGAGCATCTTTTAAGCACTATGCTAGGGGAGCATTCACTGGAAATTATTCTATGAAAATTGTAAGACGTTTCTGAATAAATATGCAATTTGTCATAGGATCTGAGACCAAATTCACACTGAAAGATTGGGTTGTGCACCACAGATGTGTTCTGTTTAACCATTTGGAATTAGCAACTTGATGAGCTGTTAGATAATATGGATGTTGCCGAATTTTTCATGTTGAAGAAGTCATAGGAGATAAGCACCTGCCTGTTCTTCAGAGCGTGATTCTTCCGAGAAAGCACAGAACATGCCTCCACCACATTTCTAATATTAAAAAAAAAAAATGCGGTTTAGCACTGAAACTGGAAGACAGTTGTCTAAATTTCTGAGATTCTGAATCAAAAACAATTTTTCCATTGTGACTTTTAATGCATTTCATCGACTCTAGCTATTAGAGACCATGTAAGGAAAGACATGATGGTTATTGCTTGTTATTAAATATTTTCTAAGCTTCCTATCATTTGGATCAGTCAATCCACTTGAGAGTATTTTATTCCTATCTGGGGCTAATTTTGATGTATTAAAAAAAAACCTTCTATGGAGTATTTTCATATGTTATAAATATGTTCTTAAAAGTGGTCTTTATAACTTTTGCCTATGGGTGATAAGTATTTTAATTAATATTGGTTCTTATCCTGCATAATTACTAAAATAAGATTCTGTTTACCTTTTTAAAAGATGTCAATGGTATATAAAGGCCAAAATGAAGTCAGAAGAGAAGAGAAGAAAGGACTTACAGAATGGGCATTGTAAGTAGTTCAGTGACTGTATTCCATGATTTTCTACTGTTCCAGCACTTCAAGAGTTCATTTTAAACTTGTATGCATGAATTGTGAAAGCCAAAGAAATTCAGTTCCAACCTTTCAGCATTAAGACTTTTCATCTGGTTTCTAGGTTTGCTGGTGGAAATTGCACCTGCTTCTCATTAAATGATATTACCTTTTTCCTAATTCTGCTTGCTGGAAAACACAACAGACTGAATATGCTAAAAATACAAGATGACTGATTATATCTAGTTATTTACCATTCACAATGGCTCCAATACATTAGTTGGTTTTATTTAGTGGAGCATTAGCCATAGAAATATTAAGGAATTCTTATTCCCTCTTACAGGGACTGTCATTTAACATATAACAAATCAATTTACAATTCATTAACACTAAAAAAGAAAATCAGCTCTTTAACTCTTAGAATATGTATGAAATCCTGGAGCTGACTACAAGGTTATATTCATTTGAAGGATCTCTTCCCAAGCAAGCTATAATTACCACTATAGTTGGTTTGATAATTGCCACCATCTCCTCCCCAACACCCACCTTCACCTCCACCTCCAAACTGCAAACTACTTTGTCAAGACAGATTCTCTGGCATGAGACGCTGAATTAACAAGAAAGGGATGTTCTCTAATTAACCACAGTATAGAGATAATATGTGAGGCAAGTCGTTTAACTATTTAAACTCATCTTCTATTTCAAATTGAGCTCAAGTTATAAGGGACTTTTCGATCTATATTACCCTCCAGCTAACGGAAAGGATTTAAGTGAGGAAATTATAAACTAGAGGGATACTTTAGGGCTATTTTTAGGCTCATGTGATTTCTCAGAGAGAGGTCTGAGGACAAGCTGCATTAGAATGTTTCACTCTTACTCACCAAAGTTCAGACTCAGAAGGTCCAGGGTAGGGCTAAGTCATGAACATTTTCAGGAAGCTCTCCTAGGTGGTTCTTTTCACAGAGTTTGAGGCTCACTGCTCTGGCAGAGAAGGGAGAGCCGAGACAGCTGATACCAGGCAAAGGATGAGCTGAAAGTAATGTAGACAGAGGCAGAAACCTGGATCTAGACACCTGGACCGATGACTTAAGCTGAGCAACCCTAAGATTCACTGCAGTGAATTCAGTACTGAACTGCAAAAGAAAAAGATGCTCCTGAGGTATTTATTACCTGTTTTCCAACTAACAGTTTAGCATAAACTCAACCAGATGGGCCCAGCAAGAAGCAATGAAAATAACCTGAGGCAGCCAGGTACAATAGAAGAAAGATAACAAACAGATGTTTAAGAAGACACGAATAAGTAGTAACCAGATATTCAAAATTGAAACTAAGTTTGGGGTTTTTTTTCCTATACTACATATATTGTAAAAAAAAAAAAAAGTGATACTAACTAATCAGTTTATTCTGTAGAATGTATATCACTTTAAATTATTGAATGGTTAAATGTTAAAACCAACTAATCATCTCATAGTAGCCTTTGAGCTTCTAGCATTCAATCTGAAATCACAACTCCTACCGTTACAAAAATATCCTGAAGAATATGAACTAGAGGTACAAATGATCTGTTCTTGTTTCCTCCAATCTAAAGTCAAATTCTTGAGTTTGAGAAGTCAAGAAAAGCATAGCATTTCAGAATCAGTCAAATCTATCGAGAAATATGATTTACTGGAGCTCTTTTGGGAAGTACTAATCTTCTCAAATCCAGTACTAGAAGACAGGAAGCAAAAAGTAATGAAAGAAGACAACAGGCATAGAAGAACTCATGAAGCAAATTATTGCTAATAATGGGCATTTCATCACCTCCTCTAAACTCATTTTATTGCCTTTTGTTTGTTTGCTTTTGAGATATTCTTGCAAGAGCATGTTTCTAAGGAGACCTAGGCAATGCTTAATTCAGGGTGTTGTATGGTTTTCAAAATCTAAGAAACAACAAAACCAGATATAATTTACTCTGCCACAAATTTAGCATTGATCTTTTAATCCTTACTAATTCGTATTCAGTAAAGGTTTGCTGTGTGTTTATTGCCTATAAAACTATACCTAAGGTATTTGGAAAGGTGCAAAGATGTATAAGAAATGATCTCCTGTCCTCCAGGAGCTAGCAACCTGATGTGGAAAACAGAAACCAGTGAGCAAAACAGAGGAATATCCACAGGCAGTCTGTGACTACTTTACATACTGAAGAAGTTGCAAATTAATATGCAACCAGACATCCAATTTTCTAGCCACCCCTATTCATCTTCCTACCTGCCTGTGGGCTGTGAGCACCCACCAGGGAAAGAGGAGCAGCTACCTCTGGGCAGTGACCAGATTTGGACCTTTGATTCTTATCCTCCCCTCCAGGGTAGACAGTGGGTTCTTTCCAGGACAATGTGCAATTTGGCCGTGGAAGCAAATACAAGAACACAGGACAGGGCCGTTTCCACAGTGTAGTGGTCCTCCCTGTCACTGTGCCATGGAGTCTGTGCTTTACTGCCTAAGAGTTTCTGGAAGGGGAGAGACCACAGGACTGGGACATGAGTTCAGGAAAACCTAGTGCCTTAGAGTACAAAGGTCCAGGAGGGACTCTAAGGGGCTTGTTTTTTTTTTTTTTTTTTGGGGGGGGGGA
>NW_020174703.1:3246857-3276215 GCF_003031525.2 Neophocaena asiaeorientalis asiaeorientalis
TTTTTTTTTTTGGAGGGGGAGAAGGTTTATACTTTGTTTCCCCCATGTCCTGAGCTAGGTCAAATGTAAAATATATGGGTACTAGTGGCTAAGTGAGCTGATTAAACGTTTTACAGAAATATAGTAAAAATGTGTCTTATGGAACTTGTCAGCTCACTCTCTCTGAAATTACCAGGTCATTTTACATCGAGAATTAGGTAAATAAAATTCTGAGTCCAAGTATTCAAAGCTTTAATGGGGTGGCAAGTGGGTGGGGGGGAGACAAAAATAGAAAAGAGAATTGAATTTAAGTAACAAGAATGCTTACATCATAAAAACAAACAACCCGATTAATAAATGGGCACAGGAGCTAAATAGACATTTTTCTAAAGAAGACATACAGATGGGCAATAGACACATGAAAAGATGCTCAACATCACTAATCATCAAGGAAATGAAAATCAAACCCACAATGAGGTATCACCTCACACATGTCAGAATGGTTATTATCAAAGAGACAACAAAGAACAAGTTTGGCAGGGACGTGGAGAAGAGGAAACCCTCATGCACTGTTGGCAGGAATGTAAATTGGTACAGCCACTTTGAAAAACAGTGTGGAGGTTCCTCAAAAAAGTAAAAATGGAACTACTATGCAATCCAACAATTCCAATTCGGGATATTTTCCTGAAGAAAACAAAAACACATATATGTATGCATATGGCTGATTCACTTTGTTGTACAGCAGAAACTAACACAACATTGTAAAGCAATTATCCGGTAGATAAGAGGTACAAACTTCCAGTTATTAAATAAGTCATGGATATGTAATGTAAAGTACAGGGAACATAGTCAATAAGATTTTAAAAGCTTTGTATGGTGGCAGGTGGTAACTAGACTTATTGTGGTGATCATTTTGTAATGTATAAAAATATCGAATCACTATGTTGTACACCTGAAACTAACATAATATTGTGAGTCATTTATAGATCAGTTAAAAAAAAGAATGACTACTTTAGTACGTCACTCCTCATTTCAAATATTCACAAGATGTTTGATTACTAGAATACCCTTGAACTAATTCAGTCTTTTATTTTGTTGCAGTACAATTCCCAGGAATTAAAACTTACATAGATCCAGATACATATGAAGACCCATCCCTAGCAGTCCATGAATTTGCAAAGGAGATCGATCCCTCAAGAATACGCATTGAGAGAGTCATTGGGGCAGGTAAACATAAAGTCTACACTTTTGAAGTTACGATTCCTTAATGGTTTTGTAACTGGTTTATCAACATACTATTTTAAATCTTAGCAGTTTTAGTCACTGAAAAATTTTTTTAAATGAGAAGTAAAATTATTTTGTATATATGATGTTATTGTTTTAAAAAGTATTGCAAGTGCCCAAATTCAGTTTCCAAACAATGAGAAAATCCATGAAAGTTATTTTTAACATCCTGTAGTCATCCTTTCAGTATTGAGACAAATTACAATGAAACTAGAGTGATTCAGGAATTTATTTTGGAAATGCAACTTCAGGAGTTTGTCATAGGTTATTACAGATTTACTTAAAACCCAACGTCTACAGACATACACTATAATTAGTATTCACAGTGATGACCTTGAGGTCCTGCAAGATCCAGCAGTGTTCTGAGACCCATTGAGTATAAAATTAGGTTCAATATAGTTTTATATCACTTTAATGCAAACTAATAATTTCCGTATGTAGAATATTCAAATACTCAGAACACTATATTATTCAATTATTCTGGATAAATACAAATTTATTATGAACCAGCCCCCCAAGAATTTCTTCTGTACATTACTTAGGGCACAGGCCAAGCCAATGTAACAAAGAGACCCCAGAATATAAATGTGTTCCTCTTGCAATTCCTTGACCCAAGGTGAGTAATCCATGCTGGCAGAGGAGCTCTCATGCAAAAGGTCTTGAAAGGACCCAAGTTCCTTCTACTCTTTGCTCTGCCCTCCCCTAGCATGTTATCCTCTGAATGGTCAAAGCTGGTCACCAGCACATCTACCTTTTGGTCTATGAGAAGGAAAAGGAAAGAGTTTGGGCTCTTTGCCTTTGCCTTTAGGACAATTAGCTTTGTCTTTAAGGCAATAACCTGAAATCGCAAACATGTCTATTCACATCTCAATGGTCCAAATGCAATCACGTGGATACACTTAAATGCAAGAGAGTTTGGAAATATAATTTCTGACTGGGCAGCCATGCGTGCAGCTAAAAAGGGGAGGGGAATGTGCTACTAAATAGAGAAGGAAGGCTGAATCCTGAAGGGGGGTGTTGTCCTCCTCTAGATGCTGATATCTGTGTAATCCTTTAGAGAGAGCAGAACATACCATTCCAGCTGGGTATCATGTCTTTGCAAACACCAGAAGGCTTTCTTCCTTTCAAAACTCTTCTTCACCAGAAAGACTGGCTACATAATTTACAGGGACCAGTGCAAAATGAGAATGTAGAGTTCCTTGTTAAAAAGACTATTAAGAATTTCAAGACAGTGACAACAGAGCATTAAACAGCAGAGCACTTCTAAACTCAAGGTGCTGGGTGACTACACCCAAGAAGCTGACTATTTCACAGAGAGCTAGCACTACACTGAGAATTCCAGGAAATTTGGAGACAGCCCTTCCTTATGTTATTTCACTCCTTATGCACCATGGATCATCTCATCTCCTCCATGGCCTATTTTCCCTCTGAAAGCTGACACAAGGGTCCTATACACTTAAATCTTGATGCTCACAGCCAAAGAGGTTGTCTTATCAGAAAGATTAAGAACCTGGAATGGAACCAGATTCTCTCTTCTCTTCTGATGAACATAAAGCACGTCAATAGGCATTAAAGGCATAATTGAAAAGAGTGATTGCGTTATATCCATTTAGTTTAGGGGTTCTTAAGACAGCAGAGGAATAGAAAAGAGAGGAGATTGAGTAATTTCATTGCACCCTGTATTTGGCTTTCTTCCTCTGGCCCCTGAGAAAACAATGGTATGACCTTTCATACCGCATTGTTCCATACTCATGTAGGTACAGGAGAAGTATTTCTTGTTGTAGAGTTTTGTGTATATTTTAAACACCAATGTCTGAAATCTGTTGAGAGAGAAAAATCAAGTGTCTGAGGTGTGCAAAGTGTCAACTGAAAAAAAAACAAAACTACACAATTTAAAAATTGCGAGTTGAGTTCATTCATTGTCTTACTGAGGACTATTCCCTGGGAGACAGCCTCTCAGATAGCTCTGAGAAACTGTTCCAAAGAGGTAAAGGGGGATTTGGCAAGTGGGATACGTACAACCAAGCGCACATCTCACAACTCGGTAGAAGGTTGCAGCTAGTCATAGTCATGAGGAGGAAAAGATATCTTAGTTAATGGTTTTAGTGCTTTTCTAAGTATGGGAAGATACAAGAATCCAGGTTCATAAAAATTTTCTCCAGAAAATATCTAACTAGCTGA
Source organism: Neophocaena asiaeorientalis asiaeorientalis (assembly GCF_003031525.2). Classification (NCBI taxonomy): domain Eukaryota; kingdom Metazoa; phylum Chordata; class Mammalia; order Artiodactyla; family Phocoenidae; genus Neophocaena; species Neophocaena asiaeorientalis. Next base: position 3,250,302 of record NW_020174703.1, read on the forward strand.
AGACTTGTTCTGCCACTTTTCCCAGAACACAGAGTGCCTTCATTCCTGATTTCTGCCCTGAACTCCTTTCAGGGTGTATTAAAGGTCAGTGGCTGCAGTGGCTAATAACTCAGTCCTTATAGAGCTGGATGGCTAGTGCTAGTGACATTCTTTAGTTAGCAAGACAAATAAATTCAGTTTATCTTTAGTGTTTGGGTTTTTTTAACCAAAATTTAATTTTATCCTGAAAAAAGGTATGACAGATATTGCCAAAGCAATCCATAACTATTAAAGAGACTATTTTAATATCACAGCCTCCCTACTCTGTCTAAACTCTAGTATGTCAAAATGGGATTCATTTTTTTTAGCTAAGACAGAAGATGTATAGGTGTATAGGATTAACATCAGTGTCCCTTTTATAATTATTCATCTTTGACTATTTCAAACAATATGCTAAGTGATCATTTATTATCTTCAGAAAAATCATAAAAATAAAAATGCTTTATGAGAAAAAGCTATTGTAATATAACTTCCCTCTTTGTGCCCCTGGCCTGTACTACTCTATTGTTACTTAACTCCATTAGGTCATGTTCCTAAAGTTCAGCAGCAGTGTGAAAAAAACATTGTTCAGTCAAACGAAGGAATTAATAGAGTTTTCTAACATCCATGACATTGTAAGGGAGGAAAAACTTTCCGCTACCCTTCTAGGGTCTTTTGGCTGGTCTGTTAATTAAATTGGCGTAAGACATTAACAGGAGGAAAAAAATCTAATTATGTGCTACAGGAGCCCCAAAAAGACAATGAGAGGCTCTCACTGACAGGCAGGCAACTGAAGCTTATATGCCATTTTGAGCTGAGAAGAAGGGGGTGGGGTTTGGGGTTTCAGAAGGAAGGAAGACAATTCATAGGAGGATAGGAAGAGCAAATGTTTGGTAAACAAATGTTTGCCAAACCTTACAGAGACAATGGGGCACAGACGAATTTGATCTCAAGGCCCTGCCCCCTGCCCCCTGCAAGCTTAGGCACCTAGCTCTTAGTCTTTGTAATTATCTTTGATGTTAGCTCTCTTCCTGGACCAGACCCTCTATCTAAGTGGTTTTAGGCAGTTAAGAGGGTGGTATAAAGCTCTCCTTGCATCTGTTGGGCCTCGATTATCTACATTTCAAAATACTCCTCGTGCCAAAGTTGCACCTTCTGGGGCAGCCCGCCCTGAACCTCATCAACATAATTGCACAACTGTTTGCTTGCCCAGCTTTTTACTGTCAATACTTTCCTCTGGTTGCATCATATTCTTTACTTTTTCCCCACCCATTTGATTGTTTCTTCTCAAATTCTGTTTCTTTATCATCTGTGTGCATTAGATATTCCTGTTCCCCTTGGAAGTGTAAATTAAAGGACTTAAGGGGAAATGTGGATGCTGTACAGAGGGAGAGTGTTGTGGGGAAGATGGGAAAGAGAGGCAAGATATCAAGTCTTGCTAATTGTCAGATGAAAGATATCAGGTCCCATTAAGGCACTGAGAGTAGCAATAGAGAAGGATGCCTAGATTCACAATTCATTGCTGAGGAAAAATCTGCAAGGCCTCCATGTTTTTTGGCAAAGAAATAGTTAAGAATGCTTTCCAGGTTTCCAGTTGGGAGAAATATAATATAATCATTATTTCTTAAATGTGTTATTAAAAAATGAACCCCAAAATAGTCACATTAAAAGAAATAAGAGAGCATGGAAAATGATATCACACCTAACCTATGACATTTCTTAACATGTCCACTGAAAAATGTTTATTAGATGACTAATATCTACTTATAAAAAGGCACCGAGCTAATTAGATTTTTCATATTAAGTCACTATGCTTATCAAAGACCTATGTATTCAACCTGTCTTCCACAACCTTTGTCCTGGGATTTTCAACTTTATAACCATCCAAATATTATGTGACAAATCCTTGGAAAATTTAATTTATCCAATATCTAGACTGTATGTATATTCTTAAATTATATATGTTATCTTTCAGTGTAAATTTTACTATTATTTAAAATGTGTTTTCTAGGACTTTTTTCTTTTGTATATCACTATTATGTTCAATAGTGGCAGTTTATCTTTCTTAGTTCATCAATACAGGCCTGAATTTCCATGAAAATGCACATTTCCCTTTAAATGAAGTGAGTAGCTCTGTTGCATAGGAGATGATAAAGATCATCTATCTCCTTTGACTTTTTGCATGATAAACTGAAATACTGTGGCCAGAGGAAAACAGAAACAGTAAAACAGAAATTCCCAGGCTAAGAGAGCCAAGTCAGATTAGGGTAGAATCATTATTTTACATACACTTTGAGAGATAATGAGAAAACTAGTAAACTAAATTTTAATCATGGGCTGAAAAAGGTCATTGGAAGGCTATTTCTTTTTCAGGATAGTACTGAACCTAAACCATTCTATGAAAAACTTGCAGAGTATCTAAAATTTTGAAACATTATTCCACTGAAAAAAATCATTCTTATGTCTCTTAAGCCCATAGGGCACCCTTCTTATATTTGACCTTCCCTTTTTCCCTAGTCTCAACGGAAATGCATAATATCTCCCCATCATTCATATTTCTGTCCCTTTATCTATACAAAACTCATTACCACCTCCACTATCAGCCTTGTCTTCTCCTGGCTTACTGTCACCATTATTTTTTCTCTTCCTTGAAAAGTCAGGAACTTTTAGCTGTTGGTTTCTCAGCAATCATCTGCAGGTGAAAGAAAGTCAAAAGGACAACAAAAAGGATATAAAAAGTGAATGTCAAATCAGTGATTTATTCAGCCTAATATTTGATTCCCTTATTGACTTTCCCGTTTGAGGTCATAGTTGCACATGATAATGTGCAAAGCAAAATGCTTGCTTTATGTACCTTTCTTAATTCCTCTGCCATCCCTCAGCCAACCTCTTCTCTGTAGTTTAGAATCTATTAATTTTAGTTATCTTAAACTTTCTCATCCCCTTTATTATTTTTGTTCCTCTTCTACAGCTATAGTATAATTTTTTGCAACATGACAATGAGAAACGTAGGCAGTATTCCAGATGTGGTTGCATAATTTACTTTTACAAAGAGTAACTTGAATTTATGGCTCATTTCCTCTATCTTTAGATGAGATGATCTTATCAGATACAAATTTTGTCCTTGTCTTTCAACTTAAAGGATTTATGGTAGAGGTCAGATTCATTTTCTTTTCTAGGAAACTCCTTTGTCCAACCAATAGACTGAAAGTAGGATCAACAACAGATTCTGGCAAGATCTTTGTGCTTTTTACTCAAGAATTCCATAACTTTCTAAATCAAATGATGTAATGAAAGATGGGCTTTACCCTGTCGACAAAAAATTAAGTCAGTCAATCTAACAAAGAAATGGAAAATTTTATTTGAGCCAAATTTGAGGATTTTAACCTGGGAAGAGCGTCTCAGAAAGCTCTGAGGACTGTTCCACCTGATAGAAGTCAAAGCACAGTTATATAAGTTTTCTGAGACAGATGGCTGTAGATCAAATTACTTATTATTGAGAAGTTTACATAATCCAGATCTAAGCATCATCATGGTGGGTCATGTGACCCCTTACAAGATCAAGAAGTAATGTTATCTTTTAAGGAGCTGACTTGTTGATGCTAGATGAATGTTGCTGTTTATGGTTGAGCAGGTATTTCTGCCCATGAGGGAGGTCTGGACGATAATGCAGATACACAATGCACAGTGGTGGGAGAACGGAGGCCAGAAGGCAGAGAAGAATTTTTGTCTAAATTTTTCTTGTTTTGCCATAAAATATGAATTTTATTTCACAGTCCGTTCTCCCTGGACATTATGATATGAATTAAAAACGCAGAGACTGAAGGCACACCGATGCAGACTTGAAGCACAGCTTTGCTACTAATTCACTCAGTGACCTTCTGCAATTTACTGGTCTTTCGGAAATTTGCTTTATCTATAAAATAGATTCATAATAATGATAGTTATTTTGCAGGATTCATGTAAGAGTTAGAGATGACACATATTGAGGACCTGTGATGCTATAGACACTCAGTAAAAAGGTGGAAATGACTATTAGATTAAAAAGAGATATAGCTTTTATATTCAGTTAATATGGATAGAAGAATGACACTCTGTGCCCAACTCTCAACATATTTATGGTGTAAGATATTAAAATATTACATATTGATGAAAAATTCAAAAGCTAATGGCTTAGGTAACTGGAATGATACCTATGATTTTCAGAGTTCGTTGAAAATTAGTAATTAAAAATGAAGTTTCATTTTTGTCAGTACAGGAAGAACTATGCCCATCTCAACAAATGCTTTCTTTTTTCTTTTTGTTTTTAATTAAAGAAACTTAATTTTTCCTACATCTTGTGAGATTATAATGATCATATATGTGTTTATTTTTTATTTAAACAAGCCATACAATGAAATGAGTTTAACAAAAGAAATTTATTTCAATATCTTAATGTAAAATCATTGTAAATAAGTCATCAATTTATTCCTAGCACATCTAAGAACTTAGGTTAATTTATCAATTTTAATAGACTTTAATTTTATTTTACTTACATTTCAACACTACCTCTTATTTTGGGGGGCCATTTAGTGTACATTTGCTATCTCACACATACATTTCTCAATCTTACAAGTTGCCTCATCATAGTAGTTGTTTGAGAAATACTTGTTAAATAAATAAACAAATGAATAAATAAATGAATAACTGAAAGGATACAGAATTATTTCCAAATAATTATTGTAAAAGACTATGTCTATCTGGTTATCAACAAAAATCCTAATATGGAATTTAAAGTACAACACAATATAATATAAAATCGAATACATATTATATACAAAGTATATAAAAATGAGACAAAAGAACAAATTTATAGAGGACAATTGTGAATTATAATAGTTGAAATACTTTATATTAATAATTTACTTGATGAATTAGACCAAAATTATAGAACTTATTATATGTCTTTGCATTCACATAGTGAAATACAAAATCTTACAGAAAAGATTACACTGAGATTTTATTTTGTACTGCATTTGTATAACAGATGAGGTAATTTTGAAAAATTTTTATAACTTACAAGTGACTGATTAATTTTCAAACTTTTTTCCCCTTTGGCTTTTTCTTCTAATTTGTATATTGTTAAAATATTTGATGAAATGAAGGAAACTTGGCACCTATTTTCAAAAAATACTCCAAGGAGATAGGGGAAGACTGGATACATCTTATATACAAAGAAAAAATTAAAACAATGATACGTTCTCTTAAGGCTAAGAGCCAAAATAGAAAAAAGAAGACCCACACATCAACAGCAACAGTTTTTATCCCTTATCATAGTATATTAGTTATCTCTTGCTACATGATAAATTGCCCTAAAACTTAAAGCAAGAACATTTACTATCTATCTCAGTTTCTATAGGTCAGGAATTCAGTCATGGCTTAGCTTCTGCAAGGTTGTTCATAAAGTTGCAATCAAGGTGTCAGCTAGGGCTGTGGTCTCATCTGAAGGCTCAAATAGTCAAGGATACACTTCCAACCTTATTTATATGGCTTCTATCAAGGTACAGTTTGAGAGTTGTTGCAATAAAAGCCTTAATTCCTCATTCAGTTGGCTGGAGAACACTCTCCGATTCCTGCCATGTGGACCTCTCCAACATGGTAGCTTAGTTCATTAAACCCAGAAAGAGAGTCTGCTAGCAAGATGGAAATCACAATCTATTGTAACCTAATCATGGAAGTGACATCACATCACTTTGCCTTATTGCATTGGCTATAAATATGATACTAGGTCTAGGCTACAGTGGGAATCGCACAAGGGCATGAATACCAGGATGCAGGGATCATTGCAGGCCATCTTTGAAGTCCACCTATCTCATATAGTAAACTTTCAAACTTGAAGTTCATTTGGAGTTTTAAGTTTAATACGAATGTATTAAAGATGGCAGACTCATTAAAAATACATTTGGGGGATAAGTTCATATAAAAATTGGATACAGTTGTAAATTTCTCTCTTGTAAAGAAGTAAAAGGTTGTTTATGTTCTGCAATTATTTAATAGTGCCACACACTCAATAATGCTGCCTGAGAGGCCATGTGTATTCTTACACTGGTGAACAGAAAGATGTGAATTATATGATTATATGATTTGCTTATGCCACACTGTAGTTCTTCTAGCATAAGGTAATTAGTTGATTGTTCCCATAGTGATACTTGTGTTCTCAGTCTAATTGTCTGTGTATTTAACTAAAGGCTTTTGTCTTTGTAGCCTGTCCAGGTTATTTATTGCTATGTTACAACCCATCCTCAAACTAAATGGCTTCAAATAATAATTGTTTCATTTATTCATGATTCTATGGGTGAACAGTCTGGGCTGGGCTCAGGTGGAGCTGGGGGTTTTGTCTTTTGGTCTCACATGAAGTCACTCCCATAATGGTGGCTCAACTGAACATGTTGTTGTCAGGTGGTTGGTCTAGGGGGTTCTAAGCAGGGATGATTCATCTCTGTTCCATATGGCTTCACCTCCACCCACAGGCTAGACATCTCAAGGTAGTGTTTCAAGCAGATGAGAAAAAGAGTTGTAAGACCTCTTTAGAACTTGGCTCTGAACTCCTACAACATAATTCTGACACTATATCTTGGTCAAAGTGAGTCACAAGGCCAGCCCAAATGTAACAAAGTGAAGAAACAGATTCTACCTCTTGATGAGAAGAGCAACAAAGTCACATTGCGAAGGGGCATGCATACAGAGTTGGGAGGAATTTGTAGTCATGTTTTACAATCCACCATATAGCTGATGGTTTAAAAAATATCATTATTTTTCAAGCCTAGTTTGAATAACATATTACGAGTTTATTTACTATTTTATCTCCCAAGACCATTTTTGCTTTGCACTCCTAATGAATGATATTCATGTTTTCCTTATTTAGCAACTATGAGTAGGTACTATGAGGTTTACTAAAATGAATAAAAAAGGAACTCAGGCTCAAGAGGGAAGCTAAGGAAAGTCTAGTATATAAGGTAGAAAGGCAACAGAAAGGACAAATAGAAAGAAGCAGCATCTTAAGTGAGCAAAAGATACATATAAATCACTACTGAAATTCAAAGAATCTGGAGATAACTGCAAACTAGTCAATCAGATTGCATAAGGGAGATGGAATTTGAAAGAGAAGGAATGCCAAAATGAAGAAAATGCAGTTTAGACGGGGGAGAGAGAAGTGATAGAATAAGAGGTGTGGAGATTGTGAAGAGCAATTTTGGGCAATTTCAAGAGATTTTAGAGTTGGGTGACACTTGCTCTTTATTATACCTAATTTCTCTTCAAAGTCTAGGATTTTCCTTTTTCTTGAAGCAAATACAACTCTAGTCCTGCTTCTTAGCTATTAGTAATGGTTAGTGCCTTTTCAGTTTTAGTTTTTAATGACTTAGAAAGTGTAAATGATTAAAGAAAAGAGGAATGTTTTCTGCTTTTATCGGGCAACTAATAAAAAGAAAATGCCTTTTTATTTCATAATTGTTGTGAGAAGCAGATGAGATAAAGTAGAGTCTAATTAACCATCCACCCTTTATCAGAACACTGCCAGTGAAAATGTTCACTACCTCACCAGGAAGACTATTCCCTTCCTTAGGAGCAGTTCCAATAACTCGAGAATCTTTGTGAGTAACAATATGCTTCCTTATAGCCCCGTATATAATCTTAAAACACTACACACTGGTACTGGTTCTGCAAAATTGAACGTATACAAAGTAAACCTAAGCCTTCTTCTGCACTACTCCATGACCCTTCAAATATTTGAAGACAACATGTGAACCTCATAAATCTTTTCTTTCTTGCCTAAATTGTCTAAACCTTTCAAACATTTCCATCTGACATGCTTTCTGGATACTTCATCATTCTGATAACATTCCTCTGGAGAACTAGAGTTTTTCTCTAAATCTTTTCAGAATTGAGCTCAATATTCCAAATATTTTCTAATCAATGCAGAAACCAGGGTAGCACCATTCCTTCTAGGCCTCAATTAATGCAGCCTAAGTTTGCATTTGCTTTTTGAAGAGTTGCCACACACTGATGGCATAGGGACAGTTTACTACCAGCTTATCCCCAGTGATCTTTCTCAAATGAGTTGCTTTTAAGCCAGGCCTATTTCTATACTTGTTCAACTGACTTTAAGATGCTGGGTTATATTTTATTTATATGGCCACAATGTATATCTATATAAACCATATATATTGTCTATCTATCCAAACTTACATGTTTTCTCATAGTCCCACTTTATAAATATTCCTATTAAATTTCATCAGGTTTATACAGGTGAATTTTCCTAAACTATCCAGGTCGTTCTCCATCTCAGTTAGATTAGGCAGTACAATTATCGTCCTTTCCAGTGTCATCCCTGAGTTTTTCTGCCTTACAATTTAGCTGTGTGTCTTTATAATAAGTAAGCTCAGAGCTCCCTGTGCTGCAGTTATTTAGTACACTTTCTAATTTTTTTCTTTTTTAGGATAATTGTGTTTGCATTGTTGGAATTCTTTATTTTATAGATACCTATCCCTCACTCTTTATAGAATCTCTGAACATGAATTTGTACTCAATCTGTAGACAATTTTTTAAACTGCCACCCTGAAGTTTAGCATCTACAATTATGGACAAGGCTTTTTTCCTAGGCTGTTAGGTATCTTAAAATGATCAGTTTCTCCCAAGTTCACACTTCAAAGGGCTGTATTCAGAACTAAATCAAAGTAACAGTTCCTGATAACTTTTTGAAAGATGGAAACAGCAGCAAGGCAGGAATTTATGATCATTTTTAGCCCCTCATTTATTGCTTTCATGGTGGAATAAATAAACACAGGATAGGAAGGTGTGTTATGTAACGATTGTTTAGAACTTGAAGCATATGGGCTTTCCACGTAGTCTAACGAAGTTCTTTATTTAAATGGAAACCTCTGATACTCTGTTCCTGCCAGAATCTATCATGTTTTCCTCCTTTGCTTCATCCTATCAGGAAAGGTAGTCTCTCTTTGATATTAATAATAAGCAAGAGTTACTAAAGTTTATAAGCTTGAGACAGGTTTTACTTGTCATCTCTTTCACTCCTCACAATGCTAAAAATCACAAGAGTTACATATGCCCATTTTACAAACAAGGAAATTAAGACTTAGAGAGATTAAATTATTTGGTCAAAATGAACCAGCTTATACATAATGAAGCCATATTCAGCCACAGAGTACTCTGGTTTTAAGCCCATGCTCTTATTAACCACTACTTTATTACAGATAACTTTTTTTTTACCATCTTTATTGGGGTATACTTGCTTTACAATGGTGTGTTACTTTCTGCTTTATAACAAAGTGAATCAGCTATACATATACATATATCCCCATATCTCCTCCCTCTTGCATCTCCCTCCCACCCTCCTTATCCCACCTCTCTAGGTGGTCACAAAGCACCCAGATGTTCTCCTGTGCTATGCAGCTTCTTCCCACTAGCTATCAGTTTTACATTTGGTAGTGTATATATGTCCATGCCATGCTCTCACTTGGTCCCAGCTTACCCTTCCCCCTCCCCCTGTCCTTAAGTCCATTCTCTACATCTGTGTCTTTATTCCTGTCCTGCCCCTAGGTTCTTCAGAACCATTTTTTTTTCTTTTTCTTAGACTCCATATAATGTGTTAGTATACGGCATTTGTTTTTCTTTTTCTGACTTACTTCACTCTGTAAGACAGACTCTAGATCCATCCACTTCACTACAAATAACTCAATTTTGTTTCTTTTTATGGCTGAGTAATATTCCATTGAATATATGCACCACATCTTTATCCATTCACCTGTCAATGGACATGTAGGTTGCTTCCATGTCCTGGCTATTGTAAATAGAACTGAAATGAACATTGTGGTTCATGACTCTTTTCGAATTACGGTTTTCTTAGAGTATATGCCCACTAGCAGGATTGCTGGGTCATATGGTAGTTCTATTTTTAGTTTTTTAAGGAACCTCCATACTGTTCTCCATACTGGCTGTTTCAATTTACATTCCCACCAACAGTGCAAGAGGGTTCCGTTTTCTCCACACCCTCTCCAGCATTTATTGTTTGTAGAATTTTTGAAGATGGCCATTCTGACTGGTGTGAGGTGATACCTCATTGTAGTTTTGATTTGCATTACTCTAATGATTAGTGATGCTGAGCATCCTTTCATGTGTTTGTTGGCAATCTGTATATCTTCTTTGGAGAAATGTCTATTTAGGTCTTCTTCCCATTTTTGGATTGGGTTGTTTGTTTTTTGATATTGAGCTGCATGAGCTGCTTGTAAATTTTGGAGTTTAAGCCTTTAATCCTTTGTCAGTTGCTTCATTTGCAAATGTTTTCTCCCATTCTGAGGGTTGTCTTTTTGTCTTTTTTATGGTTTCCTTTGCTGTGCCAAGCTTTTAAATTTCATTAGGTCCTATTTGTTTATTTTTGTTTTTATTTCCATTTCTCTAGGAGGTGGGTCAAAAAGGATCTTGCTGTGATTTATGTCATGGAATGTTCTGCGAATATTTTCCTCTAAGAGTTTGATAGTGTCTGGCCTTACATTTAGGTCTATAATCCATTTTGAGTTTATTTTTGTGTATTGTGTTAGGGAGTTTTCTAATTTCATTTCTTTACATGTAGCTGGCCAGTTTTCCCAGCACCTCTTATTGAAGGGGCTGTCTTTTCTCCATTGTATATTCTTGCCTCCTTTATCAAAAATAAGGTGACTGGGCTTCCCTGGTGGCGCAGTGGTTGAGAGTCCGCCTGCCGATGCAGGGGACACGGGTTCGTGCCCCAGTCTGGGAAGATCCCACATGCCGCAGAGCGGCTGGGCCCGTGAGCCATGACCGCTGAGCCTGCACGTCCGGAGCCTGTGCTCCGCAACAGGAGAGGCCACAACAGTGAGAGACCCGCATACCACAAAAAAAAAAAAAAGGTGACCATAGGGGCATGGATTTATCTCTGGGCTTTCTATCCTGTTCCATTGATCTATCTTTCTGTTTTTGTGCCAGAACCATACTGTCTTGATTACTGTAGCTTTGTAGTATAGTCTAAGGTCCAGGAGACTGATACCTCCAGCTCCGTTTTCTTTCTCAAGATTGCTTTGGCTATTTGGGGTCTTTTGTGTTTCCATACAAATTGTGAAATTTTTCTTCTAGCTCTGTGAAAAATGCCAATGGTAGTTTAATACGGATTGCATTGAATCTGTAGATTGCTTTGGGTAGTAGAGTCATTTTCACAATATTGATTCTTCCAATCCAAGAACATGGTATATCTCTCCATCTGTTTGTATCATCTTTAATTTCTTTCATCAGCATCTTATAGTTTTCTGCATACAGGACTTCTGTCTCCTTAGGTAGGTTTATTCCTAGATATTTTATTCTTTTTGTTGCTATGGTAAATGGGAGTGTTTTCTTGATTTCACACTTAAGGTTTTGTTTCTTCTTTCTCTAATTGCTTTAGGTGTAAGGTTAGGTTGTTGAGATGTTTCTTGTTTCTTAAGGTAGGATTGTATTGCTATAAACTACCCCCATAGAACTGCTTTTCCTACATCCCATAGGTTTTGGGTCATTGTCATTTGTTTCTAGATATTTTTTAATTTCCTGATAAAAAAATCAGGATATTTCTTCAGTGATGTCTTGGTTATTAAGTAGTGTATTGTTTAGCCTCCTTGTGTTTGCATTTTTTAAAGATTTTTTCCTGTAATTGAGATCTAGTCTTATAGCATTGTGGTCAGAAAAGATACTTGATATGATTTCAATTTCCTTAAATTTGCCAAGGCTTGATTTGTGACCCAAGATATGATCTATCCTGGAGAATGTTCCATGAGCACTTGAGGAGAAAGTGTATTCTGCTGTTTTTGGATGGAATGTCGTATAAATGTCAATTAAGTCCATCTTGTTTAATGTATCATTTAAAGCTTGTATTTCCTTATTTATTTTCATTTTGGATGATCTGTTCATTGGTGAAAGTGGGGTGTTAAAGTCCCCTACTATGATTGTGTTACTGTTGATTTCCCCTTTTATGGCTATTAGTATTTGCCTTAGGTATTGAGGTTCTCCTATGCTGGGTGCATAGATATTTACAATTGTTATATCTTCTTCTTGGATTGATTCCTTGATCATTATGTAGTGTCCTTCTTTGTCTCTTGTAATAGTCTTTGTTTTAAAGTTTGTGTTGTCTGATATGGGAATTGCTACTCCAGCTTTCTTTTGATTTCCATTTGCATGGAATATCTTTTTCCATCCCATCTCTTTCAGTCTGTATGTGTCCCTAAGTCTGAAGTGGATCTCTTGTAGGCAGCATATATATGGGTCTTGTTTTTGTATCCATTTATCCAGTCTGTGTCTTTTGGTTGGAGCATTTAATCCATTTACATTTAAGGTAGTTATCTATGTGTATGTTCTTATTACCATTTTCTGAATTGTTTTGGATTTGTTATTGTAGGTCTTTTCCTTCTCTTTTGTTTCCTGCCTAGAGAAATTCCTTTAGCATTTGTTGTAAAGCTTGTTTTGTGGTGCTGAAAATCTTAGCTTTTGCTTGTCTGTAAGGCTTTTAATTTCTCCATGAATATGAATGAGATCCCTGCTTGGTAGACTAATCTTGTTTGTAGGTTTTTCCCTTTCATCACTTTAAACATGCCCTGCCACTCCCTTCTCGGTTGTAGAGCTTCTGCTGATAGATCAGCTGTTAACGTTATGGGGATTCCCTTGTGTATTATTCATTGTTTTTCCCTTGCTGCTTTTAATATTTTTTATTTGTATTTAATTTTTGATATTTTGATTAGTATGTGTCTTGGTGTTTCGCCTTGGATTTATCCTGTATGGGACTCTCTGCGCTTCCTGGACTTGATTGACTATTTCCTTTACCATATTAGGGAAATTTTCAACTCTAATCTCTTCAAATATTTTCTCAGTCCTTTTCTTTTTCTCTTCTTCTTCTGGACCCCTATAATTCAAGTGTTGGTGCATTTAATGTTGTCCCAGAGGTCTCTAAGACTGTCCTCAATTCTTTTCATTCTTTTCTCTTTATTCTGCTCTGCATTAGTTATTTCGACTATTTTATCTTCTAGGTCACTTATCTGTGCTTCTGCCTCAGTTATTCTGCTATTTTTTCCTTCTAGAGAATTTTAAATTTCATGTATTGTGTTGTTCATCATTGTTGGTTTGCTGTTTACTTCTTCTAGGTCCTTGTTAAACGTTTCTTATATTTTCTCTATTCTATTTCCAAGATTTCGGATCATCTTTACTATCATTACTCTGAATTCTTGTTCAGGTAGACTGCCTATTTCCTCTTCATTTCTTTGGTCTGGTGGGTTTTTACCTTGCTCCTTCATCTGCTGTGTGTTTCTGTGTCGTCTCATTTTGCTTAACTTACTGTCTTTTGCGTCTCCTTTTTGCAGGCTGCAGTTTCGTGGTTCCCATTGTTTTTGGTGTCTGTCTCCGGTGGCTAAGGTTGGTTCAGTGGGTTGTGTAGGCTTCCAGGTGGAGGGGACTAGTGCCTGTGTTCTGGTGGATGAGGCTGGATCTTGTCTTTCTGGTGGGCAAGACCACATCTGGTGGTATGTTTTGTGGTGTCTGTGATCTTATTATGATCTTAGGTAACCTCTCTGCCAGTGGATGAGGTTGTGTTCCTGTCTTGCTAGTTTTTTTCCATAGCGTGTCCAACATTGTATCTTGCTGGTCATTGAGTGGAGCTGGGTTTTAGCATTGAGGTGGAGATCTCTGGGAGAGCTTTCACCATTTGTTATTATGTGCATCTGGGAGATCTCTGGTGGACCACTATCCTGAACTCAGCTCTCCCACATCAGAGGCATAGCTCTGACTCCTGGCTGGAGCACCAAGACCCTGTCAGCCACATGACATCAGTCTTTCAAAGTTCCACTCCAGTGCTCCATTGTCCACAACCTCTCAAAAAGGATTCTTTCCTTGATGGTTAAATTCTCTGGCCTTCTCTTTATTCTCTCCTATATCTTGAGCTCCAGGTGTGGTCCTCAGGCAAGTCCCTTCATCTCTCCATGGCTGTTTTATCTTTTGGCGGACTGACTGGGACTCTGTGGCATGCTGCCCGCTGGCCGTGCCCTCAACCCCTGCCACTGCCACGGAGAGCAGACAGTGCCACAGATAACTTTTTATGTTTGTGAACCTACACTTCCTCCATAAGGGCATCTTCTTCCAGCCCTTGTGCAATTGCTATTTCTTAAACTATCCTTCTTTATCACAATCTTTATTTGTCTTAGGTGAATTTGGCTGTTTCTTCCTTCTATTCCAGCCATCTGTTGATCTTTTATCAGCAGTCATTTCCCAGCTCCATGATGTGAGAACTGCATCCTAGTTGCTGAAAGATTGCTGTGATCTGTAGGGGTAGATTGGGTTGTCACTACTACCACTAACTAACTCTATGTACATTGATCCACCAAAAAACCAAGTGCCTTAGCAGGACCAGCATTGATGTGGATATTGACTATTGTCATGAGGTCATTCTTTAAGGTGAGATTACACATTTCCCTCATTTGAAGCATGATTCTCATTTCTTATACGCTACATCAACCTTTCAGCAAACACTGTCAGCTCTGTCTTCAAAATATATCACAGATTTTAGCCATTTTTTAAAAACACTTCACAGCTCTATCCCTGGCCCAACCCACCAACATCTCTCCTGGCCTCCTTTCTCCCACCTTTGCCCTTCTGTAGTATGTTCTCCGCCCATAGCACTGGAAGATCCCTTGGGATGTAAAGCAGATTGTTTCAGTCTGCTCAAAACCCTCTAATCACTTCTTGACTCATGGTAAAAGCTGGTTCACCTACCCAGCTCCCTCTTTAACTTCATCTCCTATAACCTCTCCCTTGCTCACTGCATTTTGGAACCAATTTCTTCCTTCCTCTTCTTCAAACATGTCTCATGGACTCCCATCTCAAGACCTTTGTACTTGATGCCCCATCGAGTTACACCATTGCTCCTCCCTCACATCCTTCAACCCCGGGGCAATGTTACTTTATTAGAAAAACCACTAAGGACATTTATTTTTTGTGTGTTTTTTTAATTGAAGTATAGTTGACTTACAATGTGTTAATTTCTGCTGTACAGCAAAGTGACTCAGTTATACGTATATATACATACTTTTTCATATTCTTTTCCATTATGATTTATCACTGGATATTGAATATAGTTCCCATGTGCTATACAGTAGGACCTTGTTGTTCATCCATTCTATATATACCAGTTTGCATCTGCTAATCTCAAACTCCCAATCCATCCCTCTCCCAACACCCTCCCCCTTGGCAACCACCAGTCTATTCTCTATGTCTCTGATTCCATTTCTGTTTCATAGATAGGTTCATTTGTGTCATATTTTAGATTCCACATATAAGTGATATCATATGGTGTTTGTCTTTTCTGTCTGACTTATTTTACTTAGTATGATAATCTCTAGATCCATCCATGTTGCTTCAAATAGCATTATTTTGTTCCTTTTTATGGCTGAGTAATATTCCCTTGTATATATGTACCACATATTCTTTATCCATTCGTCTGTCGATGGACATTTAGGTTGTTTCCACGTCTTGGCTATTATGAATAGTGCTGCTATGAACATAGGGATGCATGTATCTTTCTGAATTATAGTTTTGTCTGGATATATGCCGAGGAATGGGATTGCTGGATCCTATGGTAATTCTATTTTTAGTTTTCTGAGGAAACTCCATGCTGTTTTCCATAGTGGGTGCACCAACTTACATTCCCACCAACAGTGTAGGAGGGTTCCCTTTTCTCCACACCCTCTCCAGCATTTGTTATTTGTAGCCTTTTTAATCATGGCCATTCTGACCAACGTGAGGCAGTACCTCATTGTAGTTTTGATTTGCATTTCTCTAATAATTAGCAATTTTGAGCATCTTTTCATGTGCCTATTGGCTGGGCATCTGTATTTCTTCTTCAGAGAAATGTCTCTTTAGGTCTTCTGCCCATTTTTCGAGTGGGTTGTTTGTTTTTCTGTTGTTGAGTTGTCTGAGCTGTTTCTGTGTTTTGGAAATTAAGCCCTAGTCAGTTGCATCTTTTGCAAATATTTTCTCCCATTCCATAAGTTGTCTTTTCATTTTCTTTATGGTTTCCTTTGCTGTGCAAAAGCTTTTAAGTTTAAGTAGGTCCCATTTGTTTATTTTTGTTTTTATTTCTATTGCCTTGGGAGGTGACCTAAGAAAACATTGGTATGATTTATGTCAGAGAATGTTTTGCCTATGTTTTCTTCTAGGATTTGTATGGTGTCATGTCTTATGTTTAAGTCTTTAAGCCATTTTGAGTTTATTTGTGTGTGGTGAGAGGGCGTGTTCTAACTTCATTGATTTACATGTGACTGTCCAAATTTCCCAACACCACTTGCTGAAGAGGCTGTCTTTTTCCCATTGTATATTCTTGCCTCCTTTGTTGAAGATTAATTGACCATAGGTGTGTAGGTTTACTTTTGGGCTCTCTATCCAGTTCCATTGATCCATAGGTGTGTTTTGGGGTCAATACCATGCTGTTTTGATTACTGTAGTTTTGTAGTATTGTCTGAAGTCTGGAATGATTATGCCTCTTGCTTTGTTCTTTTTCTTCAGGATTGCTTTCATAATTCTGGGTCTTTTATGGCTCCATATGAATTTTAGGATTATTTGTTCTAGTTCTGTGAAAAAGGTCATGCATAATTTGGTAGAGATCGTGTTAAATCTGTAGATTGCTTTCAGTAGTATGACCATTTTAACAGTATTCTTCTAATCCAAGAACATGGGATATCTTTCCATTTCTCTGAATCATCTTCAATTTCCTGTATTAATTTTTTTATTAATGCTTTATAGTTCTCAGTGTATGTCTTTCACCACCTTGTTGAAGTTTATTCCCAAGTTTTTTACTTTTTTGTGTTTCAACTTTAAAAGGTATTTTTTTTACATTCCCTTTCTGATATTTCATTGTTGATGTAAAGAAGTGCAACTGATTTCTGTATGTAAATCTTGTATCCTGCTACTTTGCTGAATTCGTTCATCTGTTCTAGTAGTTTTTGTGTGGAGTCTATAGGGTTTTCTATATAGTATCATGTCATCTGCATATAATGGCAATTTTACCTCTTCCCTTCCAATTTGGATACCTTTTATTTCTTTTTCTTACCTGATTGCTGTGGCTAAGACTTCCAATACTATGTTGAATAGAAGAGGTGAGAGTGGGCATCCTTTTCTTGTCCCAGATTTTAGTGGGAAGACCTTCAACTTTTCCCCATTGAGTACTGTATTGGCTGTGGGTTTGTCATAAATAGTTTTTATTATTTTGAGATATGTTCCCTCTATACCCACTTTGGTAAGAATTTTTATCATGAATGGATGTTGAGCCTCTAAGGACATTTATAGAGTAGCAACATTCCTCCCACACTCCCTTTCCCCCTTACTCTGCCTTTTCTTTGCAGCAGTTGTTACCAACTGACATATATTTGTTCTATTTTGTTTTTTCCATTGTCTGTCTTCCTTTTTGTCTCTCTCACTCACTTCTGTGTCCTCAGCCATGTGGAAGGTGCTACATAGACTTTAATGAATGGATATATTGAATAGAATTTACAATATACAAAAATGATGAAAGCATTTATTCATACATTAAATGAATTTTATCCTCAAAAGGGTCATAGCCTGGTATAGTATTGGAGTGAGGGGGCCAAGATAGTAATTCACCTTATACATGCCAGGATTGAGTGTTGTGATGGAGATGTGATAAGGGACCATCAGCCTCTCAGAGAAAATGCAGACAAGTTAAACTGAGGAACCAAAGAAGACCAACACAAGAGATGACTTCATCCTAAAGAGACTGTAGAGCAACTAAAGAATGTTAGAAGAATTACACAACCTTGCAGTTAAAATGATTATGCTGATGTCTTGTGGAAGGAGGATTTCAATAAGCAGTGATTGGCAGCAGAGAAACCAGTAAGAATGCAGGGATTCAGCAAGACACATAGAACAAGTCTCAGTTTCTGTTTTAATTTTCAAAACCAAAGTGGCTTGCACATATCTAAAAAGTTAAAGAAAATAGAAGGGCTTATAATGAAAAGCACAAGCATTCCGTTCTTCCTCTTGACACTCCATCTAACTCCAGCTCCTATTCATCTCTGGCAATACTTTTTAACTCACTCTGTTTTGTAAGTCCCATGATTACTTCCATATCTATTTTTACTTTAGACATTGTCTGTTGACTTCCTTTTATCATAAAGATTTAGCTTCCTTAGACACCCACCTCTCCTCTCAATGTAGTTGTTAACCTCTGTAACTGATGTTCCCTTTTTAACTTTAAATATTAAAGTCCTGTATATTATTCCAACGTATATACATGCTATTTTTTATACTTATGGCAGTTTCTTACCTATAATCAAAGTGGAAATGTAAAAACAACTTATTTTCAAATTACTGTGTAGTGTTTATAAAATGTTTTGGCCTTTTCTGCTAAGATATCTAATACAGGAGCTTCTGGTACTCAGATCTCATTTTTGTCACGCTGAAAACAGAGAAAGATTTAACCACTTTTAACCTGACTACTGAATTGTGTAGGTCCTTTTTAATGATGCCACCTTCACCAGAGTAGGTTTGTTCTTCTATGTCCTATTGGTAATGTGTGAATTCATGGCTGAGCCTCTCCAGAGCAGGCTTCAGCAAACTATGGCCCATGGGCCAAATTGCCTGTTTTATTGGGACACAGCCCTGCACGACTGTTTAGTCATTGTCTATAGCTGCCCTCATGCTACAACTGCAGAATTAAGTAATATTAAGTAGTTGCAATACAGTCAGAATTTTCCACAAGCCTAAAATATTTATTATCTGGTCCTTGGGAAAAAAAAAAAAAAAAACCTGCTCTACACTGTTCTAAGACTAGAGCAACATCCAGTATATCCAGACTCTGACACATGAGCACCTGCATTCCTAAATCCTATTCTCCTGCTTCCATTTGGATTGATACGTGGGGCTCATTCTTTTTTTTTTTTTTTTAACATCTTTATTGGAGTATAATTGCTTTACAATGGTATGTTAGTTTCAGCTTCACAACAAAATGAATCAGTTATATATATACATATGTTCCCATATCTCCCTCCCACCCTCCCTATCCCACCCCTCCAGGCGGTCACAAGGGGCTCATCCTTTATCCTGGTCATTTAACTAAGTTAAAGCCACTGTTTCCTCTATCACAGGATCTTCCTCTTTGTCTATCTATCATCATCATTTTGCTGAAACAAACCTTCCATTTGCTTCCTAACTGAGGGTGGAAAGTTTGCAGATGAGTTATATTTTCTTTTAGATCTGAAAATGTCTTTTCAATAAATGCAATAAGTAATTTGAGCATAGAATTGTAAGTTAAAAATATTTTTCCCTCTGGAGGCTCTGAATGAGACATTTTGGGCACTTAGGGACCTGTTTTATTGGAGATACTCAAATGCCAATATGTGGTTTGTAGTTTCCCTGGGAATTTTTTTTTCTAGGAAAGAATCTTCTGATATTTTGTAGGAATTAGTGGTCAGTTCTTCCCTTTAAAATTTTCAGAATATACCCTTGCCCTGTTTGGGGCCCACTTCTCACTCCTGCCCTTTGCCACAATGGGTGTACCTGAGCCAGGAGTCCATCTGTTGTTCCGCCATGTGAATTTCTCTCCTCTCAACGAAAGCAATCTTTTCTCTTCTTTTTTGTACCCTACTACACATATCAGTACTCCCCAATCACTTTCCATGTTTAAAAATTTGCTAAACTCTCATCCACTGAAGTCCCATTTCTGGTCCTTTATCCTAAAGGATTACACCTAGTGATTTTCTTTTCTATTATTACAGGGACATCAGACTGGGAAGGGAGATAGGCCCATGTTTATGCTACCATCTTTAAACAATTGCCAGACCTACTATGTTTTCAGTGCTCTACAAAATGAGACAATCCCTGGAGATACCTCAAAAATAAATGTATTCTTCTAATATATATTGATTTTTGACTCTCTCCCTTATTTTAACCCAAAACCCTTTTCATGTTATTTTTCACAACATGATATAAGACTATTCGAATTGTTTCCTATTTATCTTCCTAAATAAACTTTAAATTTCTAACATTAAAAATCAATTAAAAATCCGTATGATTCAAAATATTTTGTTAAAGAGCATGTTGGGCTTACTTTTGATTAAATAAAACATAAAAGCAAATGATGGATCCATAAATAGACTTATCTGTTTTTATCTAAAGATAGCAGCTAGTGTGTGGAAATACCAGTTTTATAATACCTCAAATAAAAATTTCCCTGTATATGCAGACTAAATGCAATATATTTTACTCAAGTTGTGGATATTTTTTTCTGTTGTTATTTTGCAGCATCCATGACAAGTGACATGCAGCTTTTGTTTATTCCATTAACATAAACATGAAATATTCCTGTTCATGCTTTTCTGTGCAGTGAAATTCAAAGGAATCATCTGGCCTTCCATTATTTAAAAAAGAAAAAAGGAAAAGAAACAATGACAAAAAATTATTTAGCATCTTTCTGTGCTCTGCTTGCAGTCTTATATGCCTATTCAAAATGTTTTTTAAAGTTTCTGAAAATTCTACTGCTCATTAATCTCAATTTCAATGAGTCATATGATATATATTCACATTACTATAAATGCATTTTTCTTTACTTCTGTCTTCCATTAGCCTATTGAGGTTTTTTAATTTACATTTTTTAATTTGATTGTAAAATGCAGTGTGATAAAACTTAGAAAGTACTTGAAACATGATAATATTGCAGTTGTCAACCATTTCTTGAGCTTTTAATATAATAAATAAGACTAGATGTTGTTTATGTGATTTTAACAGATATTCTTGCAGAGCTCAAGTAGCAGAGTTCAACCCATTATTTTTCCTTTCAAACATGATAATTGGTGTCATCTAATCTGGGATGGCTACTGCTATTCATGGCTAATTTGGGGACACTGGAATTAATATATAGTCTTAAATTTGGAGTTGCAAGTACCATACCAAAAGTGTAGATTTTGAATGGATTAAAAAATCTAAGGATCTGCTTAAGAAATGCATTCCTAGAATGCTAGGTTGATAAGAATTTTCAAGGTATATATTCCATATACTGTTTATATCCTTAAAAAAAAAAACCCAGAATTTTCTTGCTGGATGAGAGGAGTAATCCACCCCAGCAATGAGAGTGGTACTAGTAGACATTATGGAGAAGAGTGTTTATCTCCACTGAGATTCCAGAATGTATGGTTTTCCTCTGGACATCCCTGAATTAATTAGTTCTAATACTATCAGTGGTTTATTTAAACAAGCTTGAAGGTCCTACTATTTGTTAAATTTCCACAATTTGTTAGTTCAGTAATGTACATTTTAAATGAATTAATTTATATAAAGAGATTAAAATAATGCTTAGTACCTACTTGGCTATTATTATTCTTTTCATGTAATAGGAGGCAATGAGTTAAATTATATTAAGAAATAGTTTTTCAATGGCCATGCTCAAGCTCAAAGGGTTGCCTATTCTAACACTTTGTGAACAATATTTTCATAATTTCTATGGTGACATTCAGTATTAGGGATAACAGTCCTGGACTTTAGTTTCTTAAATCTCTCAGCAAGGAGGTATATAAAAACATTCCAAAAATGGAAAGCAAAAATTGACAGTAGAAGTATAATCAAAAATTGATAAATCTGCCAATATGGTAGGAATTTCTGATACACTTTCTTTAATAATTGCTAGATCAAGTAGAAAATAATCAGTGAGGCTAGAGGGAGTGAGGAATATGATTAACAGATTCTATCTTATGAATATATAGATAGAATGATAAACCTAAATGTGCCAAATCACATTCCCTTTTTTTATTTTTATTTTTTTAAGTTATTACAAAATATTGGCTATTTCCCTGTATTGTATTATACATCCTTGTAACCCATCTTACACCTAATACTTTGTACCTCCCTCTCCCCCACCCCTGTGTGCCCCTCCCTCCTTTCTCTCCCCACTGGTAACCACTAGTTCTTTATATCCGTGAATCTGCTTCTTTTTTGTTATATTCACTAGTTTGCTGTACTTTTTAGATTCCACATATAAGTGATATCATACAATATTTGTCTTTTTCTTTCTGATTTATTTCACTCAGCATAATGCCCTCCAAGTCCATCCATTTATATATAATGTATATATATATATATTTTTTTATATATATACAATAATGCCCTCCAAGTCCATCCATTTATATATAATGTATATATATATATATATTTATTTATATATATACATTTTATATATATATATATATCTCACATCTTCTTTATCCATTCATCTGTTGATAGACACAACAGGTTGCTTCCATATCTTGACAAATGTAAAAATAATGCTGCTATTAACATTGGGATGCATGTATCTTTTCCAGTTAGTGGTTATTTTGTTTTCTGTTTCTTTTTCAGATATATACCCAGGAGTAGAGTTGCTGGGTCAAATGGTAGTTCTATTTTTAGTTTTTTGAGGATGCTCCATACTGCTTTCCATAGTGGCTGCACCAGTTTACATTCCCACCAACAGTGTACAATGGCTCCCCTTTCTCCATGTCCTTGCCAACATTTGTTATTTGTATTCTTTGTGATGATAGCCATTCTGACAAGTGTGAGGTGATATCTCATTGTGGTTTTGACTTGCTTTTCCCTAATGATTAGCGATGTTGAGTATCTTTTCATGTGCCTTTTGCCTATCTGTATGTCTTCTTTGGAAAAATGTCTATTCAGGGGTTCTGCCCATTTTTTAATCAGGTTGTTTTTTTGATGTTGAGTCGTATGAGCTCTTTGTATATGTTGGATAGTAATCTCTTATCGGTGATATCATTTGCAAGAATTTTCTCCCATTAAGTATGTTGTCTTCTTGTTTGGTTGATGGTTTCCTTTGCTGTGCCAAAGCTTTTAATTTTAATTAGGTCCCATTTGTTTATGTTTGCTTTTATTCCCTTTACTTTAGGAGATGGATTCAAAAAATATTGCTGCCATTTATGTCAAAGAGTATTCTGCCTATGTTTTCCTCTAGGAGTTTTATAGTGTCCAGTCTTACATTTAGGCCTTTATTCCATTGTGAGTCTGCTTTTGTATATGGTGTTAAAGAATGTTCTAATTTCATCCTTTTACATGTAGCTGTCCAGTTTTCCCAGAACCACAAAGTTCCCAGACTGTCTCTTGTCCATTGTGTATTCTTGCCTCCTTTGTCTAGATTAGGTGACCATAAGTGTGTGGGTTTATTTCTGGGTTCTCTATCCTGTTCCATTGATTTATGTGTCTGTTTTGGTGCCAATATCAAACTGTTTTGACTACTGTAGCTTTGTAGTACAGTCTGAAGGCAGGGAGCCTGATTCCTCCAGCTCTGTTCTCCTTTCTCAAGATTGTTTTGGCTATTTGGGGGTCTTTTGCACTTCCATACAAATTTTAAGATTATTTGTTCTAGTTTTGTGAAAAATGCTATTGGTGTTTCGATAGGGATTGCACTGAATGTAGATTGCCTTGGGTAGTATGGTCATTTTAATAATATTGATTCTTCCAGTTGAAGGACTCAGTATATCTTTCCATTAGTGTGACATTTGCAATTTCTTTCATTAGTGTCTTACGTTTTCCTAGTATAGGTCTTTTGTCTTCTTAGGTAGGTTTATTCTTAGGTATTTTATTCTTTTTGATGCAATTGTTAATGGGATTGTTTCCTTAATTTCTCTTTCTGATAGTTTGTTGTTAGTGTATAGAAATGCAACAGATTTCATTATACTAATTTTGTGTCCTGCAACTTTACCAAATTCATTAATGAGCTCTAGTAGTTTTCTGGTGGCATCTTTAGAATTTTCTGTGTATAGTATCGTGTCATCTGTAAATAGGCAAATCACATTCTCTTAAAATACAAAAATATTAATGAAAACTGACCATGTACTAGGCCATGAAACAATTTGCAACAAATCAGATTTTTATAGAATACATTTCTAACCAAAGTACAATTAGCTTAGAAATAAATAGAAAGGTAACATAAAAAATTAGACAGTTTAAAACATAGTTTTAAATAACTTGTGTGTTATTTTTAATGTAATTAAATAACATTTAAATAACTCATGGGTTATTTTAATATAAATGAGAAAATCTCTAGAACTAAATAAAATGAAAAAAACACATTTTAAAACTCATGTGATACAATAAATGCCGTACTTTAGAGGTAAATACATATATAGCCTTAAAATGCTTATTTTAGAAATGAAGAGCTACTAAAAATTAATGAGCTAAGCATCCAACTTACCAATTTAGAAAAAGAGAAATAAAATAATCACAAAGAAACTGGAAGGTAAATAGTAAAGAAAAGATTAAAAACAGTAAATAGAAAACATAATAGAGAAAAAATAAAAAATTATTTTCTTAAAAATGTTAATAAAATTATAAAACTCTGATAAAAAAGATCAAGAAAAATATAAGGTATAAGTAAACAGTGTTACAGATGACAAAGGAAAAGATACAGCTACTAATAAATAAATATTAAAAAATCAACAGTAAAATATAAACAGTATGTGGCAATAAATGTAAAAACTGGATAAAGGAGACAAGTTTCTAGAAGTCTGTATATTACAAAACCTCAGGAGGAACAAGATCCTATATTGTCCTATATCCACTCCATAAACTGTATCAGTATTTAACAGTTTTTTCCCCACAAAGGAAATTTCGGATCTAAATTTTGAGGTTTGGGGTGGGGTGCAAATTATACCAAACATGTAATTCCAAAACACATATACAGAAATGCTTTCAAAGAATATTAAAATTTTATTCCCCAGACAAATCTATGGGCTGAAAAAAGTTTGTTTGATTTGTATTTTGGTATTAATGAAATATAATGGTAGGCAGTTTTCTTAGGTTGGATATATCACTGAACAAAAATTATTTCCTCACTTCTTTGGGGTTTGTTTCAATAATAATATTCTAAGTGCTTATTTGTTCAGTTAGCGTAAAGGAGTGAAATTATAACAAATTATAAATGGCAAAAATGTTGCTCTATAATGTTTATAATAATGACTCATATGACGGTAAAAACTGTCTTTTAAATAATAATAAAAAAGCTGATTGCAAAGCTCTTTAAAGAGAGATTTGTTAAGATAAGTTATATTATATGTAATAGCATGGAAACTGCATATACTATAATAGTTAATCAATAAAGGATCTTAATTATATACAGAAAAATAGTATATAGTATTAGTGCACATTTAAGAAAAATAATATAAACTTTATGCTTAGGAAATAGAATAGAAGTATATACACCAAAATGAGATTGTATTTCAGTTATTTGGCCTATGGATGATAGCTTCTTTCCTTTCAAGTTTTTGCTCTAGCAAATGTTCTCATTTTAATTTCACTGAATTTATGTAGCATCCTACAATTGGTAGCACTCATAGTTTAATTCGCAACAGTATTTCCTTCCTAGAAACACATATAATAATGGTATATATTGCAATCTAGGACTCAGTGAAAACATCTTCTGAATAAATAAAATAATGAAGCATAAGCTTTTCAGAAGATGAACTATGATGAATGTCTTCTGAAGGACAAAACTGACTGAATAAAAGTTTGCCTAAAATCATGTTCACATTAGTGAAAATAGCACTTTAACATGAAAACAAACTTTTTAATGTTCATTTTATTAGAACATGCGCCTGTTACTATCCCTTGAGAATAAATAATCACATTAAAATGTCTACAATTCTGAATCATGGTTTAATTTACAGAGTCATTACTAATTATGCATATTTTCTTTAAGATAAAATGAACTAATATAGGTTTATTATAAACCTTTGGTATATTAAAGCTATTCAAAGTCTTTATTGCAATTGAAGAATTGTGTAGGACTTCCCTGGTGGCGCAGTGGTTGAGAGTCCGCCTGCCAGTGCA
>NW_020174703.1:3276274-3280402 GCF_003031525.2 Neophocaena asiaeorientalis asiaeorientalis
AAAAAAAAAAAAAATTGTAATTTTTATTACAATTTTTTAATATATTTATATATTTTATATATTTTTTAATTTATTTTTTTATATTTTAAAAAAATTTTAATAGTAACTCAGGACACTCACTGGCCTTTTTAATCAGAATAATCATCTCTGTATTTTTTGAAAGTTGATTTTTCTCCCATTTTTGAAAACATTTTGACCACTACAGCTGACAGTCTACTAGCTTCTCTTAGTCATGCTTGACTAAACACAAGTCCTCTGCTGTGAATACTGATTATGTTTACTGCCTGACTGAATTCCAAAATGTCTTATTTGTGCTAGTGCAGGAAATCATACATGCTGGGGGAAATGATACTGTCTCACGCTTGCCCACTCAAGTAACACTTGAAAACTTTTAATGTGTACTTTCACATAGAGGATTCAATACTGATGAAGGTGTCTGTCATGAGGATGTCAGTCCAATCGTGCAGTCAGGAAACATTAGACCCATGCTGTTCATGATGATAGACACTGGGGATTAAAATGAAGACAAAATCCCTGTGCTCAAAATTTTCACAGTGTAATGGAGAAATGAATGAATAAAAAACTTACAGCTAATGAGAGAAGTGTTGTTAATAGAAAAATATGAAAGGGGGGCATTGGAGAGTAATAAAGGATCATGCTTAAATGGAGGATATTATCCAGCCTAAAATGGAAACTAATATTTGAGAACTAACTCTTTGCTAAAAGCCATCCATGTATTATTACAAGTTAATGGCTTAATAAAACACAAATTAATTATTTTACAGTTCTGGGAGTCAAGTCCAAAATCAGTCTCATTGGATTAAACTCAGGGAGCTGACAGTGGCTGATTCACTCTGGGCACATCAGGGAAGAATCTATTTCCTTGACTTTTCCAGCTTCTAAAGGTCTCCTGCCTTCCTCGGTTCAAGTTCCCTTCTCCATCTTCAAAGCCACCAGCATAACATCTTCAAATCTCTCTCTGACTTCTCTTACCTCTGTTTCCATCATCCCATCTCCTTCTCTGACTCTCCCTCCTGCCTCCCTTTTATAAGAACCTTTATGATTACATTGGACCCAACTGGATTGTCCAGGATAATCACATCTCAATCCCTTTTGCTGTATAAGGTAACATAGTCACAGATTCTGTGGATTAGAATGTGAACGTCTTTGGAGCTACTAAATGAATTAAGGGATAAAGACAGAAAAGCAGGTTTTAAGAGATATTGTGGTTGAATTGTGTCCCCCCAACCCTGAAAATTTATATGTTAAATCCCTATCCCCAATGTGAATGTATGGGGAAATAGGGCTTCTAGGTTTTAAATAAAGTTAAATGAGATCATAAGGGTGGGATCCTAACATGATAGGATTGGTGACTTTATAGGAAGAGGAAGAGGGAGAGATCTCTTCCTTCTCCATGGCCTCACCGAGGAAAGGACATGAGGGCACAGTGAGAAGGTGGCCGTCTCCAAGCCAAGAAGAGAGCTCTCAACAGGAAACCAATCATCTGGCGCCTTGATTTTAGATTCCCCAACCTTCAGAACTGTGAGAAAATAAATTTCTGTTGTTTAGGCCACCCAATCTGTGGTATTTTTTAATAATAGTGCAAGCCAGCTACTATAGGAGATAATGATAGGATTGCCCTTAGAAGACGTCTAGGTAGTTATGCAAGTCTGGAGTTCAAGATAGAAGTCTGAGCTGCAAGTGTAGATTTGGAACTTAACAACGTAAAGGCAGTAGCTGGTGGTAGTGAAAGATATTACCCTGAGATGGTGTGTGTACTGAAAAGGGATTATAGCTGAGAAAAGAACTATATATTTCTAGTAACACTTCTATCCAATGCAGAGTGCTCAGCAACCTGGTTATGGGAGGAGAGACTGGCAGGTGTTTGAACCGGTCCTAGGTTTCATTTGCAGAGAATGGGTGGCCGCAAGGCTAGTGAAAATATGTAGTAACAGTCGGAGCTGCCAGAGGCAGTGCTAGGTACCTTTACTGCTTATAATTCTGCAAATCAGATAGTCACGTTTTATAGATAAGGGAACGGAGACTCAAAGACATTCAGTAACTTTCTCTGGGTCACAGAGATTTTTGTAAATTAGATTTTATTTCTAAAATGGTCCTTCTGATGGCAGCATAGAGAATAAATTTTTAAAAAGCATCAAGCAGAGTTTTGAAATGCAAATATTTTTTAGTCTAAAGAGCTCTTTCAATCTGCCTTGAGGGAAGAAAGCAGGTGGTATGAGAGGCCTGTGGTAGAGGCTGATACTGGATTAAAAAAGGGTTCTAGGAGTAGAGGTAACAGTGAGTTTGAAAAGTCAAAATAATATGAATAAGAGTATTCAATAAGTGAGTAATACACTGGACTTTATGATGTCAGAGATAGAGAAAACTTCAATCTTCTTGAGGACAGAGTTATAATTGGGAGTTTGTTTTAGTAGAAAAGAATAAAAACTTGCTCAGAAAGAAAAAGGGGCTGTCTGATGTTTGGAATGTGGTGTGGGAAAAAAATGGATAATGCGTTACTGACCTCATTCACTAAAGAAATCCTTACCCCTTGTTTGATAAGGAAGTCATTCTCCTGTCTTAAAGAAATCCTGCTTCCTGGCTTAGGCTTTAAGAACCCAGCAGTGAAGGATACTTAGAGTGACATATTTAACATACTCTCTATGGTATCAGTTTAATTTTAAAAGACTCAGTGGTTACATGGAATTTTTCTTAGACTAAAAAGCTTTGTAAAAATTTACACATTAATCTTTATCTCTCAAGAAGATAGGCGGTAAGTATTTAACCTATCCACAATTATACTAAAGCAGGAAAAATAATATGACTTCCTCTAATGCCACAAAACAAATTAGTGGTGATGCCAGAAATAGAAGCCCTAACTTGTAAACCTGTCCTCTTCCATGTCTTAGACGACCCTTCCTATTGACAAGCCTTGTTAAACACGAGAAGTCTTGCATTGTGTTGAACCTTTCTGTGAAGTTGAATCAGAAACATTCAAATATCATTTCAACTGGTGTGAGATTATGTTTTCAAAAAGATATTGTTCTCTTTCATATGTGGAAGGTGTGCTGTGTTCTCTTTCATATGTGGAAGAAACCAGACAGAATTAGTCATAAGGATTCTGGTATTTCATCCCTGAATGACAGACAGTGAATGCAATGGGGTGTGTGACCCTCCTGATAATAATAATGGAATTTACCTTAAGACCTCAAGAAACTAATAAATCCCTCTAGAACTGAATTAAAAATCTGTTATATGATTTTCCTCTATGCCTCTTCTTTTTTAACTCCTTATATGACACTTTATTTATTTTTTTTACTCCTTATATGACACTTTAAACTATTCTTCCTGTTGCCTTTATACTCAGTTAATTTTGCAGTTTGCAGTTAATTTTTTTTAAACATAATACAGAAGGTATTGAGGTATCTCTTAACTGTATACAATGAAAGAAGAGCAAAAATTGGAAAATTTTTACTGTCTCTAAGATATCCCAACTTTGAGTCTAGAGTTGTGTTTTCCCCACATTCATGCAGCAAATATTAAAGAAGTGCTTGTTATGTACTAAGCACTGAGAGTACAATAGGAAATAGAGACAATAGGAAATAGAGACTGTGCCATCATGACTTAGATTACAGTTGACTGGATGGAATTAAGGAGAAGTGTTGAAATGGAGGGATAGTTACTAAATGAGTAAACTAATTAAAAATGAATTTCAAAGATAATTTCACATAGTTAAAAAGTGCTATACAGTAAATATGTTATACTAATGCTCTCAAGCCAAAGACCCCAGGAACACACTATAGTTGAAAAAGCTGGGTTTATTGCTCATTTCAGCAAGGGAAAACACACACCATGGGGAACTCTAGTGTGTGTCAGTAAGAAGGTGTTAGAAAGAACCTATTATAGCACTTGGGCTTTGGTTGGGTGATTTGGCAGGGGGTCCAAGAAAGCAGGAGTTTGCTCTGGATTAAATGCTGTCAGAAAGCAATGGCAAATCTGCAATTGAATATCTGTTCTCATTGCCTCCTATTGGGTGCCTTCATCACGCTGTGATGGCCAAATACACAATGCCTTACATTGAACAGGTGAGATTAACAGGTACTTATTCATTCCATATACTTACAGCCT
>NW_020174703.1:3280430-3387650 GCF_003031525.2 Neophocaena asiaeorientalis asiaeorientalis
GGTGGGGGTGGGGGGAGGAGGGACACCATATGCCACACAGGGCCACCTGGGCTACACTTGGGAACCCAGTGGACAACCGGGGGCTGTGGGAGACAGGCTTTGTAGTGTCAAGAGGGTAGGGTACCCCCGATACCCTCAGCAGGATGTGACTGGCTTGCTTGAATCATTCCCCAGGCTGGCAGGAGAGTGAAACCTGTCACTCAGGGATGAGGAGGAACTGCATCTTATCCGTTTGATAAGGTGGGTTGTTTGGCCTTATCTGTGGGAGCAGAGTGAGGAGAAGAACCCGTGGTAAAGCCATTTGAGGCCCTCCCTGTTCCCCCGTCAAACAGCACATAATATTGGTCCTTAGTTTTAGGACTTCTACCATAGTATCTCAGTGAGTCTTATCTACAGGGAAGGGAGACTAGAACAAGAATAAGGTTTTAATTGGTAGAGAAGTAGCAGTCACTCATTTTAGCCAAGAGAGGAGGAGATGTTTAGTATTTTGGGCAATGTGTCCTTGCCTTTTTTCTGTGCTTAGGCAAAATTATGCAGTAGCCTTGCTCCGTCTCATTTTATTGTGTCTCAGAGTAACCTGGTTGAGGTTGAGGTTGGTATAATGTCTGATAGGAGAATAACATAGCCTAGCTCTGAGAGCGAGGCTGGCTTCTGATTGTAGAGCTGCTATTGTTTTCTGTCTCATTTGGAGGAACCTGATGTTGGTAGGGGACTAAATGAGATGGGTTCATCAGAGTAAGTTTCTGAAGAGGGGAAAGCTTGGCATTTGCTGCTTATATGAAGCCATCACGTAGAGAAGAACTGAGCAGGGTGGAGACAAGGGAGGAAGGGGAACAACTTGTAGAGAGCGTTCCCATCAGAAGGAAACAGCAAGTGTGATGAAAGAAGCATGTCATTACACCTGAGAAGTATGTTTTATTTTATTTATTTATTTTTTAACATCTTTATTGGAGTATAATTGCTTTACAATGGTGTGTTAGTTTCTGCTTTATAGCAAAGTGAATCAGCTATACATATACATATATCCCCATATCCCCTCCCTCTTGCGTCTCCCTCCCACACTCCCTATCCCACCCCTCTAGGTGGTCGCAAAGCACCAAGCTGATCTCCCTGTGCTATGCAGCTGCTTCCCACTAGCTATCTATTTTACATTTGGTAGTGTATATCTGTCCATGCCGCTCTCTCACTTCGTCCCAGCTTACCCTTCCCCCTCAAAAATAATGGTTCTGAAGAACCTAGGGGCAGGACAGGAATAAAGACGCAAACGTAGAGAATGGACTTGAGGACACGGCGAGAGGTATGTTTTTAAAAACCGTCAGGAGCGTGGCTTTCTGCTTCAGTGACTCTCAAGGGGTTGGAGGTAAGGGAGTACCAGAATCTCAGAACAGGGGGAGCAAACTTTCAGAAAGCCTCCAGGGGATGTTGATATGATAATCCTCCAAGACAGATTGTCCCTTGTTTCCTCTACCCTCCTCCACAGTTTTAGTTAAACGATATAGGCTTTATGTGGAAAATCCAATTCTAATTGATAATTTAATATGACCCTATATACCATACAACAAAATTGCTTGTCCAGAAAGGTTTTAACACCATCCAGGGAGAGAGATGGGATTGTTAGCAAGTGCGTGGGCTGTCAGTGGCAGAAGATCAATTATCCTAGATATATTTTTCTTGACTCTCTTGAAACTAGATAGACTGTAGTGATTTTTCCAGACCATCTAATATACAACCTATTTAAGTGAGGTCTCCATTTTATAGTGAAGGATTCCTAATATATGGTTTTATCATTCTACCTGTGCGTATCCAGTTAATGTGTTTGAACACTATACAATAGTGAGTTTGAAGACATCATTGTTACTGGGAATTTAGTATATTAACACAAGTATTAACAATGATAAATATCTCAGACCGCAGAGAATAGTGATTATAAGCATGGACTCTGGAGCCAGATTGCCTAGATTCAAATTACAGCTCTACCATTTTGTAATTATGTTACCATGGACAAGTTACTTAGCTCATATGCCTCAGTTTCCTCATCTGTAATGTGAAGATAATAACAGTACCCACCTCAAAGGTTTGTTGTCCAGATTAAAATATTTTTTAGGTTTTTAGACCTGGCTCATGATAAGCACTATATAAGTGCTAGCTTTGTAATAATGATGGTGACACTGTGTTGGTAAAGGGAAGAAAAAGTATTTAACACCATATTCCTATAGTTGATGAGTTAATGATGGACTAAACAGTATATATAAAATTTCACATTTTATTAAGGATTAAATTCTCTTACCTATGATTACATACAGGGCCTCCACTCTTGCTACAAGGGCAATCGTATAATGGATCAGTCTTTGGCAATATTTTAAAATATGCTTTAATTTAAAATATTTTTTCCTTTCTGGCTGATTTGTCTGATTCATCCAGGCTTACCACAGATAAGAGTTTTAATATATTCTATGACTGAATTTTTTACACTATGTCTAAAGAATGCACTAGGAGTCTCAGATCTTTAATTGAGGCAGCCATATTTAGTGTCACTGAAATAAGTGTGATAACAGCTTGATCATACAAAGCTTGACATGAAGAAAATACCTGCCTGGTGTTAATAAGATTACATGAATTTCACACAACAGAAGACCAAAGTAAATTGCCACTCTGCCTGTCTTGATAAACTACCAACAGAGTTTGCTATTCATTTCACTATATTCAAAAGTTTATTTGAATTACTACGAAATGTTAACAGAAAATCACTTGCAATCTGGGCTCATGGCAGGTGAGAGGTTTTAAAATATTGCTGAATCTTTATATGTACTAACAGATTTATTAAGGCAAAATAAAAGAAGAAACAATATTTGTTTTGTTCTAGATATTCATTAAAGCAAACCAGAGTGATCTGAAAAGGAATTTCAAGTATCTTAGTAGGCCTGGATATATCGGACATTAATTTAAACACATACATATACCTTTACTCTCAAGGTTCACAGCCTCAATAGAAAAATGTTGAAAATTTCTATCATTTGCCAATTTTTTATGTCTAAGAGAAAATCTTTAAAAAATTAAAAACATTACAAACAAAACTGGAAAACTGGGGCTTCCCTGGTGGTGCAGTGGTTGAGAGTCCGCCTGCCAATGCAAGGGACACGGGTTCGTGCCCCGGTCCGGGAAGATCCCACATGCCGTGGAGCGACTGGGCCCGTGAGCCATGGCCGCTGAGCCTGCGCGTCTGGAGCCTGTGCTCCACAACGGGAGAGGCCACAACAGTGAGAGGCCCACATATCGCAAAACAAACAAACAAAACTGGAAAACTATGGCTTCTTTCTCCTGTGAACATAAGAACATTTAACTTCCAATAAGTTGAAAGCATCATTAAGTTAAAAAAAAAAACTATTCTTGTTTTGATGTCAAATTATGTAAGATTTCTAAAACCCCAATATCACATACACTGAACTTAGGGACCACATTCTAGTCAGCATTTTTTGTTTGCTTGTTTGTTTATTTTTAAACTATATATATACATATATATATGTATGTATGTATATATAAAACTTGCTAGACTGCTTTTTATTTATTTATTTTTTTTAAACTCACCACCTTTCCTAAACATCCTATAACACAAAGAGTTCCTTATAAGAATCAGAGTTTCACTATAGTTATGTAGGCAACACAGGAAAATACATTGTGGAAATCAATCAATCACAGTTTCAAAATTAATGAATTCATTCAAAAACATTCCCTGAGTGCCATGCCCACTGTGTGTCAGCACTGTATTAAGTGCTGGGGATACAAAGACGCAGAAGGCAGGGACTTTGTCCCCAAGAAGCTTTCATACCGGAAGGAGAAAGATGGATGTTGATGGGAAGACATAGATGAGAGCCTTCTAGCATCTATGCAGCAGGGTAACAAGGTGAGGGAGGGGGGTGATGGAGTAGAAAATGGGTGGTAGGTTAGAAAAGATTTGTAATGGAAGAGGCACCAACTTGTTCCTTTTGAATTTGTGTTCCTCTTAAATGACAGAAAAAGGTAGTGAAAGAATCAGAACTATCTGGTGTTGGAAATCAATCAGTACTATACTCCTAAAACTTGTTCACAGTTACTTTCAAAAGATTGTCCCGGTATAGTAAGTCTTTGTTTTGGGATAAGTCTTTCTAATAGACAAAGCTAATTTGCTTCAGGAAACATTTGCCATGGTGAGATATAAACTTGATTGCATCTCTTTCCAAAGGCAAGCCACCAAGGGAAGATGCCATCCTCGAGTTAAGTCATTTTACTACCTATAATGACATATTACTGGGGTGTTTATAAGTTGCCTGCATTAAAAAAGTTTGGAAAAGGGTCCCAGCTGAGGTGGGTTTATCATGAATTCAATGAAGCTTAGGCTTCAGGGCTCCTCACTTGCAGAGGTCCCTTCCAAGGTCTTGAGAGGGGTCCTAGCGATTTTTGTACTTATAACTTTGCATGTTTTTATTAGATAGGATTTCCCAAAGTAGATGAGGTTCAGGCCCCACAAAACCTTGATTCATCACCGGGTTTCAGGTAATTATAAGTCAGTAGCTTTCTTGAATGAAGCCTCTGTGTTATTGACAAACATCAGGTGAAGTAGTTAGCAGTGTGGTAGTCTATTTTAAATCCGAAATCTACCTCAAAGATGAGCCAAGAGCTTATTAATTAATGAAGTACCACTTTTTGAATGGTGGTAGTAATCACATCTCTTTCAGATAAAATCAGGAATGAAATATATTATGGAAAACCAGCAGTGGTTGATAATCCTAAATGTTAAGTATACTTTTTTTTCTGACTTTACAGTGTTTCTCCTTCATTCACCTATGCAGGTCCAGACTGATGGCTTATTTTTAAAAATTCTTTTAGTCACTTCATTGGTTCTAACAATACAAGCTCCATGATTTTAGAAACTGAAGGACTCTACAATGTATAAAGGCTATATAACTTAACCAAACAGAGCACATTCACATGCTGGCTTATCTGTGGTACATCAATATTGTAACAAGAACATAAGCACTAGGAGAGAATAAGAGGAAAATCAAAGCCTTATCCCTATTGAATTATTTACCCCATTGTTGAGAATATCAATGAGGGAGGTGTGGCCACACTATGAAGGCAAATTGGGCTGCGGTCACAGAGCTGCCCTAATGCTCCCCCAGTCAACTAGCATTGGTTTCCTTTAGATAGCTATGTACACACAAAAACTTACATACTTCAGGGTGTTGTCATCACTTTTTGCTATGTACTAGAATCCTGACAGCTTCTCAGATTTAGAAAGGCATAAACCCTAAAAACAAACATAACATGAGTCTGCCCTTTGCCGTAATTTAGAGTGGCTGTTTTATTTGTAATCATACCTAGCAACTACTATACTTTTCTTCTGCCAACTGCATCTTATTCTTCCCACGTGTAGTATTTTCTCCCATTCTACATGTTTTTTCACTTTCTTGATAGTGTCCTTTGAAGCACAAATCTTAATTTTTATAAAATCCCATTCATCTATTTTTCTTTTGGTTGTTTGTGCTTCTGGTATCATATCTATGAAACTGTTGTCTAATGCAAAGTCATAAAGATTTACTCCTGTGTTTTCTTCTAAGAGTTTTATAGCATTACTTCTTACATTTGGATATTTGTACCATTTGGAATCAATTTTCATATATGGTGTGAAGTGTAGGAGTCCAGCTTCATTATTTTGTGTGTGGATGTACAGTTGTCCCAGCATCATTTGAAAAGACTGTTTTTTCCACATTGAATTGTTTTGGCACCCTTGTTGAAAATCAATCGACCATACATATGAGGGTTTATTTCTATACTGTCAATTCTGTTCCATTGATTTACATGTCTGTTCTTATTCCAGTACCACACTGTGATTGCAGTAGCTTTGAACTGAGTTTTGAAACCAGGATGTGTGAGTCCTCCCACTTTGTTCTTTACCAACATGGTTTTGGTTATTCTGTTTTCTTGATTGCCATATGAATTTTAGAATTAGCTTGGCAATCTCTGGAAAGAAGGCAGCTGGGATTTTCATAGGATTTACAATGGAACCATAAGTCGATTTGGGAAGTAGTGACATTTTAATAAGATTATCTTCCAGTCCATGAATCCAGCATGTCTTTATATTTATTTAGATCTTCTTCAATTTCTTTCAACAGTTTTATACTTTTCAGTGTAAATCTTGCACTTACTTGGTTAAATTTTTCCCTAAGTATTTTATTTCTTTTGATGCTGTTACACATGGAATTGTTTTCTTAATTTCATTTTTGGATTACTCACTGCTGGTGTGTAGAAATAATATTGATCTTATATCCTACAACCTTGCTGAACTCATTTATTAATGCTAACAGTTATTTTCCTAGATTTCCAGGAATATGTCTTGTGGTCTTCCAGTTTCCCAGGAATACATTGGAACATTTCAAAGTCTTTGTGGACATCTCATTCCTCAGCTTTTCTTTTTAAACTTTTCAGTTGGGCTGTTTTTTGCCCCCAACTGTTATCCATTGCCTCATGCAACTGCCATGTTAAAATATTTGCCTGAAAATGTTTTCCAGAAATGACCCGTGAGGAAAAGCTTTTCTTACTAGACAGCTCTCAGTCAGGTCAAAGGCAAGCCTTTCAAGTGAGGTCTTCCAGGGGACCACCAGACATGTAAAACAATGACATTTCTTTGGGAATGAGGCTTTGAAGGCCCTCCCAGTCCATGCTGCTCCTTCTGGTACCAGGGATGTGGGCTGTTTTTCAAGGCTACCACTGGCATGGAGAGCAAAGGTCAAGGACGACTTAAAGCAAAACGGATCTCATTGTTCTTACAGAAATTAATTTGTTTTCCTTGAATAAATTGCTCCCCAATTTGCTACAAGCATGTTGGTTAAATTTTTTTTTAACATCTTTATTGGGGTATAGTTGCTTAACAATGGTGTGTTAGTTTCTGCTTTATAACAAAGTGAATCAGTTATACATATACATGTGTTCCCATATCTCTTCCCTCTTGCGTCTCCCTCCCTCCCACCCTCCCTATTCCATCCCTCCAGGCGGTCACAAAGCACCGAGCTGATCTCCCTGTGCTATGTGGCTGCTTCCCACTAGCTATCTACCAAGAGAATTTTTAATTTCATTTATTGTGTTGTTCATCTCTGTTTGTTTGCTCTTTAGTTCTTCTAGGTCTAAAAGATTGTTTTACGTTGTTACGTTCTCCTAGGTCATTGTCACGTTTCTTACATTTTGTCTATTCTATTTCCAAGATTTTGGATCATCTTTACTATCATTATTCTGAATTCTTTTTCAGGTAGACTGCCTATTTCCTCTTCATTTGTTTGGTCTGGTGGGTTTTTATCTTGCTCCTTCATCTGTGGTGTGTTTTTCTATCTTCTCATTTTGCTTATCTTACTGTGTTTGGAGTCCTCTTTTTGCAGGCTGCATGTTCATAGTTCCCATTGTTTTTGGTGTCTGTCCCCAGTGGCTAAGGTTGGTTCAGTGGGTTGTGTAGGCTTCCTGGTGGAGGGGACTAGTGCCTGTGTTCTGGTGGATGAGGCTGGATCTTGTCTCTCTGGTTGGCAGGTCCACGTCTGGTGGTGTGTTTTGGGGTGTCCGTGGACTTATTATGATTTTAGGCAGCCTCTCTGCTAATGGGTGGCTTGTATTCCCGTTTTGCTAGTTGTTTGGCATAGGCTGTCCAGCACCGTAGCTTGCTGGTTGTTGAGTGAAGCTGGGTGCTGGCATTGAGATGGAGATCTCTGGGAGATTTTCGCCGTTTGGTATTATGTGGAGCTGGGAGGTCTCTTGTGGACCAGTGTCCTGAAGTTGGCTCTCCCACCTCAGAGGCACAGCACTGAGTCCTGGCTGCAGCACCAAGAGCCTTTGATCCACACTGCTCAGAATAAAAGGGAGACAAAGTAGAGAGAAAGAATTAGTAGAAGTAGGAAGAAAGAAAATAAGAAATAAAGGAAGGCAGGAAGTAACAAAGAAAGGAAGAAGAATAGAAGGAAAGAAAGAAAGGAGGGAGGGAGTGAGGGAGTGATGGTGGGAGGAAGGAAGGAAGGAGGGTAGGAAGGAAAAAAGAAAGAAATAAAGAAGATAAAGTAAAATAAAATAAAGTAAAATATAATAAATATAAATATAATAAAATATATAATAATATATATAAATATATAATATAAATATATAATATACCCTACCGAAGCCCGAGCCTCAGCTCCCAGCCCCCGCCCACCCCGGAGGGTGAGCAGACAAGCCTCTCGGGCTGGTGAGTGCTGGTCGGCACCGATCCTCTGTGCGGGAATCTCCCCGTTTTGCCCTCCGCACCCCTGTTGCTGCGCTCTCCGCGGCCCCGAAGCTCCCCCACTCCGCCACCCGCAGTCTCCGCCCGCGAAGGGGCTTCCTAGTGTGTGGAAAACTTTCCTCCTTCACAGCTCCCTCCCACTGCTGCCGGTGCTGTCCCTATTCTTTTGTCTCTGTTTTTTCTTTTTTTCTTTTGCCCTACCCAGGTACGTGGGGAGTTTCTTGCCTTTTGGGAGGTCTGAGGTCTTCTGCCAGCGTTCAGTAGGTGTTCTGTAGGAGTTGTTCCACGTGTAGATGTATTTCTGGTGTATCTGTGGGGAGGAAGGTGATCTCCGCATCTTACTCTTCCGCCGTCTTCCCCTCGTCCTGCTTTTTATTTCTAATGTTTACATGTTTACACATAATTTAGGAAGCAAAGTTTTGGCTTATTTCCTTTCTAGTTTTTTTTCATTTAGAAAAACATCTTAACATCTATACCGAAATATAATTAATATTCATGAATAGTCAACATTTAGTTGACTGTAATGAATTGGTTCAAAGAAAATATGGATAATCTGTGGTGCTGCAAAAATTTAATTTGATCCTCTACACTTAAACTTACATAGCATCGAGCTACTGGCCAGAACTGCTAGCTAATAAACCAACTGAAGATATTTTAATTTTTATTTCTTTCACCTTTCCAAAGATTTATATAATTTAAAGCACATAAATAGTACTTTACAGTTTGTAAGCACTTTTATATGCATTATCACTTTTGATCTTCCCAGTATCCTTATGGGGAAGGAACATTATAGAATTACAAAAGGTTTCATTATTATATTCACTTATAGATGAATAAATTGGGGATCAAGCATCATGCTTTTAAGTAAATGCAGGGAATTGACCATAGAAAAATTAAATATGAAATCTCAAGCTTTATTGAATTTACTGCATTGCACTGAGAAGTCTCTGACCGTCCTTCCCTCGATAACCCCTCTAGTCAACCTTGTCTCCTTACTGCCCTACGTCCATGTCATTCTCTTTACTGTTTCTGACCGTTGAAACTTCGTCTTTACTTCCCTCACTCCATATACTCCTGTCTGGAATGTTGCCAGTTTTCTTGAATATCTGAATCCTAACCATCATTCAAAGTCCAGCAAAAGTTTCCACCTCCTCCAGGAAGTCTTGCAGCTCCCATTGTTCTTACTTAAATAATACAACATTTGCATGGATTGGTTCTTAGGTTTCTAAGTGTTTCAATGTTTCATCTAAATTCTCCTTCTAGACTATAAGCTACAAAGAACAAAGACCAGCTCTTATACTTCTTTGAAATCCACAGCACTCTAGCACTAGATATATATGTAGTAAATTCATGATAAATATTTGGCTGTTTTTTAATCTATCCATTGGAGCCATTGCTGAACTGTAGATAATCTTACTGTATTTGTACTCAAACCATGTGACATGTAATTTAACCTGTGTGAACTCAACTATAATAAGTAATTATAGTTAATTATAATTAACTATAATTATAGTGTGGTCTTTTCAATATGTTCATATACCAGTTGACCCTAGCATTGATTTCTAATGGCAGTGAAGCCCAGACGTATGCCTGTGCGATCAAATCAACTACATATGCCTGATGGATTCCGTGAAAAGAGCAGGAATTTGGCCCATATATCAGTATTGAGAACAGGAACAGGAAATGTTATGGAGTGATTGCTTTTCTATAGAATTGCATTAGCATCACCCATTCTGCCTGTCATAATTTCTCAGCAGATCAGGGATATCTATCAATGGAAGTTCCTGTGGTATAGTATATGAAAATGCATTTCATTATTCCTTACAAATGATGCTGATCAGACATATTGTCATTACAAGTTTAATTTTTAAGGAAGAGATCTCTGTGTAAAAATGGCACACTTGAGAGTCATCATCTTAAAAGACAAAAAGATGGTACTTTGTGACAATTCAATTTTTCTGGAATATAAGTATTCTGTTTAAACAACTAACTACTTTTGTTCATATTTTAAGGTGAATTTGGAGAAGTCTGTAGTGGGCGTTTGAAAACACCAGGGAAAAGAGAGATCCCAGTTGCCATCAAAACTTTGAAAGGTGGCCACATGGATCGGCAAAGAAGAGATTTTTTAAGAGAAGCAAGTATCATGGGTCAGTTTGACCACCCAAATATCATTCGATTAGAAGGTGTTGTCACAAAAAGTAAGTACTGATTTTCTTCTATTATATATCTGTCTCAATTCCTTAAGTTAAAAAAAAGGCTTAATAGCAATATCACAGCCACTTAGGGGATAACTTAGTTCAGTTATCATCTTCAGATATCGTCCATTGGAGTCTTGATATTAGTCTATGACATTATCAGAGTTTGCATTGGTCACCAAACAGCTTTGAAATGTTTTTTTTATTACCTGTAAATCATTTTCTAATTTAACTTGAAATAATAAATCAAGGTAAAGGGTTATATATTTTTTCCTAATTTCTGTAAGCAATTCATTTCTTCTGAACCTGCCTAAATTTCAATATTAATAGGAGAAACAGTTAAAATATTTGGGGTCATTAAGGTAAAATAGTTCTGTTTGTAAATAAATGTCATATACAAATATAGAATGCTTTATCTAAAGAAAACTTTTAAATAAAAAGTTCTTTATGGAACCTACCTACATAAATGCCATTAGAACTGTATTATTTTAATTTATATAAAATGAAGAAAAGGATTACAATTTCTGAAATAAAAATCCAGTTTTTACAGAAATAGTGGGATCAAAACCATTCCTTTGGGAAAAAAGTTTCTCAGAAATCCAAAACTAATCATATCATCTAAGAAATAGATTGCAATATATTCACTTTTATTTGAATAATGATAAGGCATAACTTAATATTTCTCCTTATTTTATTCACTAATGAGTTATAACATAAAACTCAATATAGTATGGCATTATAAACTCATAAAAATAATCTATTTGAGAGGCATTTTTCTTTTGTAAAACTGAAATTTCTTTTAAAACCATTTAGATGAAATTGAAATTTCATGTTATATTTGGAAGAAGGAAAGTGTAAAAGCTTAGCAAAAACATTTAACTGACTCTGTGTCTGAAACTCCAAAGTCCTTCTCACAATGCATTGGCCAACATGCTATCCAAGGAGAGCAGAAAATTACTGATAGCCATGATAGTTTGGAGGACGCAAAAGTTTGCTTTTGATTTCAGCTGTTGCCATGGGCTGTTACTTTAGTGGCCTTAGTAGAACCTTCCAGTATTCATGCCCTTGTGTTGTTCTCTCCCACATTGATTGTGGACTTGTCCATGTGACTAGACTTGGCCTATGGGACATTAACAAGTGTGATACAAGTTGAAGCATCTTACATATTTGTACACTGGACCTTATCCTCTTGGAACACTCTGTCATGTAACTTAGTCTCCAATGTTGAGCAAAGCCAGTACATATGGTGAGACCACACGCAGAACTGCAAAGAGGAGAACTGAGGCATTCTAGTCAACAACAGCTCTACAAGAGCTCCCAGCAGATAGTCAGCACTGAGTGCCAGCTTTGTAAAGAACCATCTCAGACATTACAGCCCCTCTTTCTACTGCCAGATGGCTGCAGCTGCAGATGATATTTTGTGGAG
This sequence comes from Neophocaena asiaeorientalis asiaeorientalis, assembly GCF_003031525.2. Taxonomy (NCBI): domain Eukaryota; kingdom Metazoa; phylum Chordata; class Mammalia; order Artiodactyla; family Phocoenidae; genus Neophocaena; species Neophocaena asiaeorientalis. The sequence goes on from NW_020174703.1 coordinate 3,292,324, forward strand.
CAAAGTATCCACCCAGCTCAGTCCAATCAACCTGTAAAATCATGAGAGATAATAAAATGGTTGTTGTTTTAAGCCGCTCCATTTTGGATAGTTTATTACACAGCAATAGATAACCAAACATATGGACACCAGTTAGAATTCCACTCCTACCACTGAAGTCTTGTGAAGTTTTAGGTAGATGGTTTAACATCTCTATTGTTTACTTCCACACTGTAAAATGGGGCCAAAATAAGTCCTACCCAATAGGAATGCTGTAAGGATTAATTTTATAAATGTATAAAGCATTTAGTATAGCATGTGACTCATAGTAAGCCGCATTAAATGGTAGCTATTATTGGTACTATAGTTTACCATTTCATTCTCATGGCAACTCTTATGCATATCTGCTGAACCTTCAGTATTCACTGAAGGATATTGAATATCAAATGGGTGAATTAACCCACATAAGGACCTCTAATCCATAGTAAGTGGTATGACTGATGTTCAAACTGAGGTCTGTCTGTTTGACAGACCCATGGGATATTTTGTTTCTTTGCTTTTTATTTTGCTGTATCACAGTGAATAAGTCAGAGTTTTACACTTTGCCTTATCTGAATTAAATAGCATTAAATAAATGACAATCTGAATAAAATAATACAATACTTTTTTAAAATAAGGAAAATATTTAGATGAGTGGAATAAACTACCTCTTATGTAAAATTTGGAGAGATCCAGATATGCCACAATACCTAGCAAAAATACTTATCTAAAAGAGAGAGAGGAAACAACATATTAATTATTTCTTTTATATTTTCTGACTTCCTTGTCATTAATTTAGCATGAACATTTCAAGTTATTCCTTCTGTTTTATATCTCTCTGGAATGAAAAAGATAATTTTAAAGTTGGATTATGAACCTTTGCAAAGCATTTAAAATAATTTAAGTATGCTGTTGAAGTCCTCGTATGAGTATTTATGCATGAAATATCTGGAAATAAATATCTAACAATAAATTCAGATCAGATATTTATTTTCTACCTTTGATAAATCACATTCTGTGAATTATTCATGTATCCCTATGTGTTTTATTATCTATCTATATAATATTATATGTAATTTGGCCCTATGAAGTAGTAGGAATTATTCTAAATCAACTGAAGAGGTTTAATAAGATAATCTATGGCACTTGTCTGCCAGTTTGAAATACTCAGTTTATTTCACAAAGACATTCAAACAACTAACACAGTGATTGCTTTACATCTCTAACAATCTTGTGTAAAATTGGGACCAGTGACCCTTACGTAGCCCAATTTGTATGATTCCTAGGTGAAGGTCCTTATTCCATTTTAAGAAAAAGAAAAAGAATGAGAGAAAAGATAAGAAAAGAAAGGCTAATTGAGAAAGGATAGATTCAATATGCTTTTGAGTGGCAATAATCATTGTAGTTTTAACTTGTAAGTATGAGCCCCACTTAAGGGCGTTGTGGTGATGCTGAGGTGGGTGGTGGAGATGGGGAAAGGAATAATTCCTGCAAAGACAAGTGGGCGTATTTATACTGTTATCTTCTTGCAAATGCTATGGGATTTTTAGGAGAAAGGCAATAAATAAATGAATGCCTCATTCCCATAAATACATGGTAATTGTTCCACGATTACCCTTAAGTGGCTAAGAGATAGCTAGCAATTAATGCTCCCTAAGGACTATCATATTGCATAAAAGATAATACTGACAAAGATAAAGATGCAGTATAGGTTTATACAGTCATGTTAGTAGATTATCCTGGGGTTCTGAGAAATAAATGCACTGACTCTCAGTTGCAAGTAATGCAAAATTATAGATCAAAATCTTCATCAGATTCTTTTATAAATTCTTAATATGCATAATTTTTATCTTACCTATAGGTTTTATTGCCAAGAGATACATATTATAAAGTTCTTGGAAACACTTTTGCTCTTTCATACTTGTGCATATAACTACTTTTATTATAAACTTCAAAGTTAAATGATTAAAAGCTGTATTATATAGAAAGTGTGTCAGATAAAAGTTGAACCTATTTGTTTGACACACATCACAATTTCATTAACCTATTAAGAAGCAACTGATATAGAAAGAGATTAATCCAGCTAAACCATTTGCTTAGCACATACATTTTCTCCAAGAAGCAAATAGAAGCCATCAGTTAGAGAACAGACTTGTAGCTATTAGTACCATGGATAGTAGCAGTTTGTAACAGGTGATGTATACACAAGTGTCATTAACTACATATCCAAAAGAGAAAGTGCTACCTTCTATAAAAAGATAAGAATTGTGGTTAAATGATAAACACAATGCAGTAACCACACTCTAGAAGATGGGGCCCTACAGTTTGAATTCATGATGATATGGAAGAACCAAAAGGAGAAAGAATGAAGTGCCTATCTCCCAGCTTAGGTAACAACTAAATGTAGGTATACTAACTACATCTCAAATAAATCATAAATCCAGTGAGGAATAATAGAAGTCAATCAGGATATCAAATAAATTCCCAAACATAAATTTATTTTATCATGGGATATTGCTAAGGACTCTAGAACAGCATAGAATCTATAACACAAAGTACTGGGCCTGCACAAACCATCTTTAAATATTCCAGAATATTGAGGGTTCCTTCCAAATAATTTTGATGGGTCCACATGGACTCTAAGTCAGAGAGTAGATTCAGACCAGTCAAATAGACAATAAATACACAAGAACTGTTTCTCCAGTCCCAGAATTTCATTTTACTTGTTAAGTAATACATTCTCTAAGATTTCGACTATTACAGTTGCCACCAATATGATAGCTGCCTCTCAACCTGCTTGTATATTCTGCTACTTGACACAGGGTCTTGTGCAAGTTATTAAGTGTCTTTAAGCCTCAATATTTTCCTCTGCACAAAAGATTGAAAAGTTCAGATTGTACTACAAAACAAGAAAGGTCACATCTAACCCTAACATGTTTGTATTTCATTCCTTTGCCAAAAGAAAGAGTCATGAGATGTTGGTAAGGAAAGTTTGTGCCAGTAATAACTTACCACCCCACCTCCAACTTTATTATAATGTCAGGTTCGTATTGGTGATCAGGAAGAAACAAAAAGTGCCTTTAATAATGTGTTTATCTTACAGTCTGTAAAGTAGAAAAGTATAGGTAAAATTTTGCTGTAAGCAAAATCAAGGTCTGGATATTTGGAATATATGTTGAAGGGAGTAAAACATTCTGTGAAACTGATTCTAATGAAAGAAATTAGACTTCTTTGTGAAATTCAGCTACTCAACTAGCTAAGGTAGGTTAAGAGTTTTATTTTACTTTGTTTTGTTTTCCTAGGAACATTTACTGAGCACCACCAAGGTGTCAGACACTACTGCTTATTAAAACCTAGAGATAGAGAAAAAAAGGTCTCAGTGCTCTTGAGAAGCTCATTGGTTGGCTCCAGTCTACTGGGAGCAACAAACAAGTAGGCCAGTATTTCCCGATATGGTGTGGCATGGGCTATTTTGGATACAATTATTCATTAACTTATTCATTATTTTATTCAGAGAATATTTGTTGGGTGCCAACTCTTCTAACCACTGGTAATAGAGTAGTGAAAAAGACAGAGCTTTTACCTGCTGGGGGAAACAAAAAGGAATCTAAATATATCAATATAATTTTAGATAAAGAGAACAAACCTGAGTGAAGTGAAGGAGCAAGCTATGCTAGGGTTTGGTAGGATAGTATTCCAGGCAGAGGAAACAATAAGTTCTAAACCCTTGTGCTAAGAAAGAATGTGGCATGTTGGGGGAGCATCGAAAACAGCTGGAGCTAAGTAATAACAGTGTGAATTATATATTGAAAGAAAAAACTAGAGGCAGGTAAAACAGTAAGGAGGCTAGTATAATAATCCAAGTGAAAAATGATGAGAAAGATAAAGAGAAGAAATAGATTCAAGAGCTGTTTCCAAGGTTAAATTAGGAGACTTGAGTGACTGATTATATATGGGGATTGAGGGAATGGGGATGGTTTTGGATGACTTCCAAGCTTCTGGTTTACATAAGCAGGGAGATGGAAAGGAAATTATGGAGAAATAATAGATTTGGAGGGTTAACAATGAATTCTGATTTGGATGTGATAAGTTGGAAGTGTCTTGGACATTTAAAGACTTCCAGGAAGCCTCTGAAGCCTGGGTAGGATTCTGGTGTGTGGGTGCAAATGATGGGTGGTGATCAGTAGTTGAAGCCATCGGGAGGATGAAATTACCCAGAAGGTTGAGGAGAACTAGCCCTAACAGGCTGACTTAAAAAGAAAAGCTTATGAAAGAGACAGACAGAACAACCTGGAAGAAGGAGGACAGATCTCTAAGAATGAAAGATGGGTCATTAGCATAAAATGAGCTGGGAAGCCAAATAAAATAAGGATTGAGAAGCATCTATTGGATGGAGAAACTAGGAGGACACAGCCCACTGTGAGAATCAAGGCCAAGATTGCAGTGGACTTTAATGTGAGTGAGGCATGTGTGCACTGCAGTCAGACTGATAGCTTAAAAAATGCAAATTAGGGCTTCCCTGGTGGCGCGGTGGTTGAGAGTCCGCCTGCCGATGCAGGGGACACGGGTTCGTGCCCGGTCCGGGAAGATCCCACATGCCGCGGAGCGGCTAAGCCCGTGAGCCATGGCCACTGAGGCTGCGCGTCCGGAACCTGTGCTCTGCAACGGGAGAGGCCACGACAGTGAGAGGCCCGCGTACCGCAAAAAGTGTTCATTTCTTACTTAGATTCCAAATGCTTAGCATTCTTTAAATCATTTATTCATTTAAGTAATATTTATTATGTGCCTAACTACTATGCTCCAGCACTTTTCTAAGCATTAGGTATTTGGCAATGGATAAGAAAGTCAAAACGCCTCCCCTCCTGGGTCAGGTCCCTGGGTCTTCTTTCTCTGGTTTCATTCTCCACCATCCCTCTTAAATCCTAGATTGCTTTCATACTAAATGACAAAATCATCTCAAAACTTATTCTCATTTTCCCATGTATTCTTTCTTTTCTAAATCCCTGAGGCACTGGAAGAAAATGTACCAAAGTGACCCTAAATGGGTACAAAGATAACTATGGTATGCAAAGATTGTTGGTAGCTAGAAGACCCAGCTGCCTTTGGAGTTACCCGCCTTCCTTTTTTCAATCATGTACAAGGCTAGATCATTTGCTGAGGTGATAGGTAGAGGGCCTGAGGTGTTGGTGAATATTTGAACTGGCTCTTGAGAAAAGTGTGAAAGAAAACTGATTAGGAAAGGTTAGAAAGATTGTGGGTATTACTAAGAACACAAGAGAACCTGGAGATCAGGACAGAAGCTGCTGCCCCAAAGAACACTGTTGATAAATGAGGAAAAGAGTTGATAGCATGAAAGTAGGAAGAGATGCAACCCGAGGGAAAAGGAAAGATGAGAGGCAACAAAAAGAGAAGAAATAGAGATTTTTTCTCTTCTCCTACCATCTTTAATATTTACTGTTTACGGAAATTAGTGATGAATTATTCTTATGCAGTTTCTGGAGTCTAACAGAGTCTCAGGAGACCTACTGCAAAGTATTTGCCACTTGGAATTATAATGTATACATATGGATAAATAGAAAATGAACCAAGTGTGACTCTGAGAAACAGTAACAAAATGACATAGTCTGGTGGCCCTGTGTATCACACTGTTCAAGCAGCACTAGGGCTACTCAGGATCACCAGCTTATTTTCCTTCTGCCAGAGTGTACTTCTCTCTTTACAAGAGAGAACAAACTTCCCCTGTATTCAGAAGGAATTTATTCTTGTCTCTTCAGTGTTTAAGTATCTGAGTTTTCCCAAGGTCATTCACTCTAATCACCTCCCTAGATCTACTTCTAACTTACTGTCTCCTTCCTGTGGTTCTCTCTTTCCTAAGCCAGCCTGCTAATTATTGGGTAGACTATAATAAGAAGTATCAGTTTAAAAATTCTAGTAACAGGTTGCTCAGTCTGAATATAACACTGTAAGAACTAGGAGAGAAAAGAGAATATAAAAACAACTTTATGCATACATAATATTGCCTTTTAATACACCTAAATAAAATTGAATAGAGCCATCTAGAGGGTGAAATCTTACTCATTTCAAAAGTGAAAATTCTTTCCAAATCATTTGGAAAGAATGATACAACTTGTTCTGGTAAAGAGTTTGATGGCTCCAAATTTGAGAAGGGCTATAGATAAATCCATGTTATAGACATTAATTTGCATCCATAAACTCAGGAGAATGAGTACCATCCTTCCAGGCTGCAAGGTAAAGTAACCAGTCATTACTTAGGAACTTTTACACCAAGTTCCTAATGGTCTTATGTATTGATAGGAGTGAATAAAGACCAGTAGGAATCTTAATCACTGAAAATGATTATTGGCCCCTTAAAATGATTACTGGCTCCTTGTATATGTGATTTCTGATTTAAAAAATTATTGGCCCCTTGTATATGTGATTTCCGATTTAAAAAATTATCTCAAAGTAATGAATGGAAATCTGTCAGTGTCCTTACTTAATCCCTTGATGAATATCTTAATGCTTGTTTTGTTGTTGTGGGAATATATTACTATAACTTTCCTTAAATTTTCACCTTTATATAATTTCAGACTTACAAGAAAACTTATTCAAATAATATAGTTCCAATATAACTCTCACTGTTTCCCCTGATGTATTTTACATAAGCATAGGACTATTATCAGTGCCAAGAAACAAACATCTGTACAGTACTATTTACTTAACTACAGACTTTTATTCAGATTTTATCAGCTTTTCCACTAGTGTCCTTTCTCTCTTCTAGGACTCATCCAGGATCCCACATTGCATTACTTAGCGCATCTCCTTAGTCCAGTCTGCGTTTAATCTGTGCAATTCTTCAGTCTTCCCTTGTCTTTCATGACCTTGACAGTTTTCAAAACTACTAGTCAGTGATTTGTAAAATGTCCATTAGTTTGGGTGTGTCCGTTGTTTTTTCATGATTCAATTTGTGGTTATGAATTTTTGGCAGGAACATCACAAAAGTTGCATACCCTCTTTATGCATTATATCCGAGGGTACATCATGTCCACGTGCATTATTCCTGGGGATGTTAACAGGGGTCACTTGGTTAAGGTGGTGTCTCCTAGAAAGTTACTGAAAAATTACTTTTCCCCTCTTGTAGTTAATGTATATTTGGGAGGAGATTAGACTATGCAAATATCCTGTTTTTCCTCAGACTTTTCCCCATTAATTTTATCATCTGTAGCAGATCTTGCCTGCAACAATTACTGCTGTCATATTTTAATGGTGATTTTTCTATTTTTCTCTTTCCTTCTATATTTATTAATCAAAACATTTCTTTAAGGAAGAACTGTGTTTCAGAATGTTCTGTAAATGGAATTACCCAATAAGTAGCCTTTCAGACCTGGCTTCTTTCTCTTAGCAGAATGCACTTGAGATTCATGCCTCTTTGTTGTTGCTGAGCAGTACTCCTCTGTATGATGTACCATCAGTTTGGTTCTGCATTCAGCGGTTGAAGGACATCTGGGTTGTTTCCAGTTTGGAGGATGATTTATAAAACTGATACGAACATTCATGTGTAAGTCTCTGTGTAAACACATATTTCTATTTATCTTGGAGAAATACCTAGGTGTGGAATGACTAGGTCCAATGGTAAATATATGTTTAATTTTCTAAGAAACTGCCAAACTGTTTTCCAAACTGGATGTTCCATTTTACATTTCCACTAGTAATTAATGAGCAATGCTTGATACTGTCTTTTTTTTTTTAATTAGCCATTTTAGTGAGTCTATATTGGTATCTTACTGTCATTTTAATTTGCATTTCCTATGTCTGTTGATTTTGATCATCTTTCCATATGTGTACTCGCTATCCATATATCTTTTTTGGTGAAGTGTGTCTTCAGATTTTTACCCATTTTCTTTCATTGGGTTGTTTTTTCTTAATGTTGAGTTCTAAAAGTTTTTTTTTTTAATATTTTCTGGATACAGTTCTTTGTCAGAAATGTGATTTGTAGATATTTTTCCAGTTTGTAGCTTGTTTTTCTATTCCATGAAGAGTGTCTTTAGCAGACTGTTTTTAATTTTGATAAAGTCTAATTTTTTTTACTTTTTTCTTTCATGGATTGTGCTTCTCTGTGTGGTATCAAGAAACTCTTTACCTAGTCCAAAGTCACAAAGACTTTCTCTTCTACTCACCTCTAGAAGTTTTACATATAGGTCTATGATCCCTTTTGAATTAATTTTTGCATAAACTGTGAAGAATGGGCCATGGTTCTTTTTTTTTTTCTTTCTTCCTTTGCATATGGAAAATTTCACCACCATTTGTTGAATTCTTTTTTTTTTTTTAAGGTGCAAGCCTGTTTTGCCTCATTTTTAACTTTCTTTCCTTGCTTGGAATCCTTCAATGGCTTTCCTTCACCCACAGGACAAAATTCATGCCACTGTATATAGAAATTCAAGGTTCTAAAGATTGGACTCCACTCACAGCATATCTTTAGCCTTATTTCCTGCCTTCTCTACCTCAGTTTATATTCTATTAACAGTAGATCACTATGTGATTCATATTTCAAATGAATAGTTCAGTGAATCAGTGACTGATCGTATTTGATCATACTTGGCCCTCTTCTTGGAAATTCCTCTCTTTCCCACAGCCCCATCGCCCTTAACCAGCAAACTCTACTTATGAGGGATGACTCAGCTTATATGAAACATCTTTTCTTAATCTTTATACTGGTAGATATCTACATTGCACTTAACAAGTTGTGCTATAATTATCATTTATATGTATGACCCAAAAGTCTACTGTTTCTTAACTCTTACCCTATAATATTAGGACCTCTGCACCCTTTTGCAATGACCATGAGTTTTTTCTGGGAGAGCAATGCAGCATCTGTACTGTCTTTTACACCTGTTAGGGCTCCCTCTTACCTTTACATTTCCTGCCCACAGCCCTTGTAGAGGCTCCAGCAGCCCAGCCACTGCCCATTAGTAGGGAAAAACTATCCTGCCATTCATTTGATTTCTGATGACCCTTAATTTCCTGTTAATTAAGGGTTAAACTCAGTGTACTTGCCACCCCACATTCTCCATTTAATCTTTTTTCAAAAAAATTAATTTATTTACTTATTTTTGGCTGCATTGGGTCTTTGTTGCTGTGCGCAGGCTTTCTCTAGTTGCTGCAAGCGGGGCTACTCTTTGTTGCAGCGTGCAGGTTTCTCACTGCAGTGGCTTCTCTTGTTGTGGAGCACGGGCTCTAGGCACACGGGCTTCAGTAGTTGTGGCACACGGGCTCTAGAGCGCAGGCTCAGTAGTTGTGGCGCACAGGTTTAGTTGCTCCGCAGCATGCGGGATCTTCCCGGACCAGAGCTCAAACCCACGTCCCCTGTACTGGCAGGCGGATTCTCAACCACTGTGCCACCAGAGAAGTCCCTCTCCATTTAATCTTAATTTTCTATTCTAGCTTCATCTTACTCACCCCTCAAGCTCCCTCCTCCCAAATCTCCAATACATACCCCCCGATGCATATTTTATATTACTTGCTTTTGGATAGAGGGGGAAATCCTATGTTATATTGGAATGGGGATTTGGGGAGGCCATGATATCTTGAGGATAGTCTTTATTTTATTTATTGTGGTGCCTAGCATGGTGCTGAGCATACAGTAAACACTAAGTTCATATGAATGAAGGAAAATTGTAAGATAGGAGGAAAAGGAAGGAAAGGATAGGGGTAGAATAAAAAGAAAGAGGGAAGAAAGTAAAGGAAAGAAGGAACCTAATTTTTCAAGGACTTCAAGCCCAATTTTAAATTTGAACACTCTCTAATGTCAGTTACATTTATGTGAAATTGGCAGCTTTTCTCATAATTGTGCTTCTCTGTACTTTTGTAATTTCTTCTTCCTCTGAACAGCAATCATATTTTACCTGTTTTTCTCCTATGAAATTTTAACTATATATGTTACATTATAATGTTTTAGGAACATGTCTTTTTCTACTGTACCAGAATCAACTTCAGAGTAGGACTACATTACCTAGTCTATATCTTATATGTTATAACACTCAATCTCAACTTCGGAATGGGTGAAGAAATATGATAGTGTGTTTCCTCAGCCTGAGAAATAAAAGTAGGCACAACTTAGACACTCATGATTGAGATGCAGCAACAGAATGATGTGAATTTATTGACATTTCTATTAGGTTACATCAATCACTGTGAGTGAATTTATTCATTTCCCACTCCTCACAAATGTCAGCCAAAGACATCAGTGATTTTTTTTTCTCCTTTTCATTCAGATGCAATGGCTATTTTAGGATTCTTGGGCCTGAAAATAATGCATTGACCTTTCCCCTAAACATTAATGGCATGATTCTCTTGAAATAAGCTCAGTTTTCATTTTGGCAAAGCCATATATGGGACATGCTATTGTAGTTGGTACAGCAATCCATAAATACAGAAAGCTATGGCACCTCTGTGACTTTGTCCCTATTTCATATACCTAATCACTGAAGTATTCCATTACACTGGAATGAAAGTATACAAAAATGCCTTCCATTAGCTGGAGTTTCTGTGATTTAATGATTTCTTTAATATAGATAATATCTCATTGCAAGAAATTCCAGGATATTGCCTAGGGAACACAGGTCTGGATAGGAAGTACAAGGCTGCTGGAGAAACTCAAGCAAAAGGAAGGGTGGCTTAAAAAGAGGAAGATGCAAGGATGAGCCTTAGCAGGATTTCTTAGTTTGTTCCAAGAAATAAAGAAACTAGTTATTTCCCTAAAAGAAGATTTATAATTAATATAAGTATTTCTTACATGTTAGCTAAATAAATTTACTAAAACAAAAACAAAAGCCTCCCTTATGTCAACTCTAACGTTCCAAATTTTTCTGCCTCAGTGAAACAATGTTTCTAGGTCATACCCAGAAACAGTGTTTCTAGGTGATGGATAACAGACTCAGAAAGTATTTCACACCAAGTAACTCCAAGTAAAAAAAACTGGAAGACTACATTTATCAAATAATGAAAGTTTTAATCATACAACTTATAAAGCTTAAAATTACTGTTTTTAATAAGATGGGCCAAATGAAACAGTTGCTAAAACTAAAATAATGCTACCAGTTCTCTGAAATATTTCCCAGATTTTAGCTACAAGGGAAATTCTTAATTGCTAAGGAGGCCCACCCTTCAGTCTAATTACAGGAACCTATTCTTCTTATTAATTAAGATATTGAGAACTGGCTAGGAAAGCAGAAAGAAAAAATCATTGGTAGAGAAGCTGGTATGGATGGAGCAAATCCCTTTTGAAGTCAAATTTTAATCCTTTCAACCTACCCAATAAAGACTTCAAAGTAATAATCATTAAGATGCTCACTGATTTCAGGAGAAGAACACAGTGAGAATTTCAACAAAGAGTTCTAAAATATAAAGAAGAACTGAACAAAGCTAAAGAATAAAATAACTGAAATTTAAAAATATGCTAGAAGAAATAAACAGTAGTTTAAATGATACAGAGAAATGGATCAGCAATGTGGAAGACAGATTAGTGGAAATCACCCAAGCTGAACAGGGAAAAAAAAAACTTTAAGCAAGGATAGTTTAAGAGGCCCCTGAGACAACTTCCAGCATACTAACATCTGCATTATAGGGGTCCCAGAAGGAGAAGAAAGAGAGAAAGGAGCAAAGAAATTATCTGCAGAAATAATAGCTGAAAACATCCCTAACCTGGGGAAGAAAACAGACATCCAAGTCCAGGAAGCACAAAGAGGCTCAAACAAGATGAATCTAAAGAGGTCCACACCAAGACACATTATCATTAAAATGGCATATAAAGAGAGAATCTTAAAATCAGCAAGAGAACAGATACTAGTTACTTACAAGGGAAGTCCCATGAGACTATCAACTGACTTACCAGCAGAAACTTTGCAGGTAAGCAGGGAGTGGTACGATGTATTAAAGTGATGAAAGCAAAAACCTACAACCAAGAAGATTCTGCCTGGCCAGGCTGTTGTTCAGATTTGAAGGAGAGATAAAAGAGTTTTACAGAAAAGCAAAAGCTAAAAGTGTTTAGCACCACTAAACCAGTTTTACAAGAAATGTTAAAGTGACTTCTCTAAATGGAAAAGAGAAGATCACAGCAAGAAATATGAAAATTACAAAAGGAAAAAACTCATTGGTAAAGGAAAATATACAGTAGACCATCCACTTATAAAGCCAGTAGGAAGGTTAAAAGATAAAAGTGGGAAAACAGTGTCTATCCACAATAGACAATAAACGATACACAAAACAAAAAGATGTAGAACATGATGTCAAAACTATTAAACATAGAGGAGGGTGTAAAAATATAGGGTGGTCAGAATGCATTGAACCTTAAGAGATCGTCACTTAAAATAATCACATATGTATATAAGTTGTTATATATGAACCTCAAAGTAACCACAAACCAAAAGCCTATAATAGATACACACACACAAAAAGAAAGGAATGCAAACATAACACTAAAGATAGCAACCCGCAAATGGGAGAATAATTACAATTGCAGAGGTTCTCCCCAAGGAACACGGTGTCTGAGCCCAACATCAGGCTCCCTTGCCTGGGGGACCTGCTCCAGAAAGAGGATCCCCCAGAACACTTGGCTGTGAAGGCTTTGAAGGCCAGTGGGGTTTACTTTCAGGAGATTCAGAGAGCTGTGGAAATAGAGGCTCCACTCTTAAAGGGAGCACCAAAATGTCACATGCTCCAGGACCCAGGGCAGAAGCAGTAATTTGAAAAGAGCCTGGGTTAGATCCACCTGCTGATCTGAGAAAGTCTTCCATGGGACATGATCCTGCCCACCAGAGAGCTCAGGACCTGGCCACACACCACTGCACAGATGCTAGGCCCAGGACCCCCAGGGCCCTGAAGCCAGAGACCCTGGGATACAGGTCCACCTGCCAGCTGGCAGACACCAGCCCCAGGACAACTGTAGCCCTGCAGCCTGCCATTGCAAGACCAATTCCACCCATCAGCAGGCCAACATGAACTTTGGGACACCCCAAACCCCAAAGCCAGCTGTGTCAAGAACAGGTCCCACTCACCAGCAGTCCAACAGCAGCTCTGGGATCCCTGGGCCCTGTGGCCAGACCCCAGGATTCCACTTTTCCCACCAGTGGGCCAGTACTAGCCCCAGGCCCCCCAGTGTCCCATAACAAGCTGCCTCATGGCCCAGCCCCACTACTCTCCCAAGACTGAACCAAGAAGAAATAGAAAATATGAACAGACCAACTGCCAGTAGTGAAATTGAATCAGTAATTAAAAAAAAAAACTCCCAACAAACATAAGTCTAGGACCAGATGGCTTCACAGGTGAATTCTAACAAATATTTAGAGATGAGTTAACACCAATCTTTCTCAAACTATTCCAAAATTCCAAAATTTGCAGGGAAAAGAATGCTTCCAAACTCATTCTATGAGGCCAGTACCACCCTGATACCCAAACCAGACAAAAGATACCACAAAAAAAAATTACAGGCTAATATCACTGATGAAAATACATGCAAAAATCCTCAACAAAATATTTGCAAACCAAATCCAACAATAAACCAAAAGGACCATGATCAAGTGGGACTCAACCCAGGGATGCAGGATTTTTCAATATCTGCAAATCAATCTTTGTGATATACCACATTAACAACCTGAAGAATAAAAACCATATGATCATCTCAATAGATGCAGGAAAAGCTTTTGAAAAAATTCAACATCCACTTATGATAAAAGCTTTCTAGGAAATGGGTATAGAGGGAACATACCTCAACACAATAAAGGTCATATATGATAAACCCACAGCTAACATCATACACAAAGGTGAAAAGCTGAAAGCATTTCCTCTAAGATCAGGAACAAGACAAGGACGCCCATTCTTGACATTTTATTCAACATAGTATTAGAAGTCCTAGCCACAATAATCAGACAAGTAAAAGAAATGAATGGAAACCAAATTGGGAAGGAAGAAGTAAAACTGTCACTGTTTGCAGATGATGTGATACTATGCATAGAAAATCCTAAAGAGGCCACAAAAAACCTACTGGAGCTCATCAATGAATTCAGTAAAGTTGTAGGATACAAAATTAATATACAGAAATCTGTTGCACTTTATACACTAACAATGAACTACTAAAAAGATAAATTAAGGAAACAATCCCATTTACAATCACATTAAAAAGAATAAAATGCCTAGTGATAAACCTACCTAAGGAGGTAAAAGACATCTACTCACAAAACTATAAGACACTGATGAAAGAAATTGAAGTCAACACAGATGGAAAGATATACTGTGTTCTTGGATTGGAAGAATTAATATTGCTGAAATACCCACACTACCCAAGGAAATCTTTAGATTTAATCCAATCCCTAGAACAAATCATTTTAAAATTTGTATGGAAACACAGAAAACCCCCAATAGCCAAAACAATCTAGAGAAAGAAGAACAGAACTGGAAGTATCATACTTCTCACTTCAGACTATACTACAAAGCTACAGTAATCAAAACAGTATTGTACTGGCACAAAAACAGACACATAGATCCATAGAACAGAATTGAGAGCTCAGAAATAAACCAACACACTTATGGTCAATTGATCTACAACAAAGGAGGCAAAATATACAATGGAGAAAAGACAGTCTCTTCAATAACTGGTGCTGGGAAAACTGGACAGCTACATGTAGAAGAATGAAATTAGAACTTCTCACACCATCTACAAAAATAGACTCAAAATGGATTAAAAACCTTAGGTAAGGTAAGACCTGAAACCATAAAACTCGAAAAAAAAGAACACTCTTTGACATAAATCACTGCAATATTTTTTGGATCTGTCTCCTAAGGCAAAGGAAACAAAAATAATAATAAACAAATGGGACCTAGTTAAATTTAAAAGCTTTTGTACAGCAAGGGAAACCATCAGCAAAACAAAAATACCACCTGCTTAATGAGAGAAACTATTTGCAAATGATATGACCAATAAGGGGTTAATATCCAAAATATATAAACATCTCATACAACTCAGTGTCAAAAAAACCAAACCAGTTAAACAATAAACAGAAGACCTGAATAGACATGGAAGACATTCAGATAGTCAACAGGCACGTGAAAAGATGCCCAACATTGTTAATCATCAGAGAAATGCAAATCAAAACCACAATGAGATATCACCTCATACCCGTCAGAATGGCTATCACCAAAAAAAAAAATAAATAACAAATGTTGGCAAGAATGTGGAGAAAAGGGAACCCTTGTACACTGTTGGTGGGAATGTAAATTGGTGCAGCCACTGTGAAAAACGGTATGGAGGTTCCTTTAAAAAGTAAAAGTAAAACGACCATATGATGTAGCAATTCCACTCCTGGGTATATATACAAAGAAAAGAAAAACACTAATTGGAAAAGATACATGCAACCCAATGTTCATAGCAGCATTATTTACAATAACCAGGATAAGAAAACAACCTAAGTGTCCATCAACAGATGAATGGCTAAAGAAGATGTGTTGTATTTATATAGTGGAATACTACTCAGTTATAAAAAAAAAAGAATGAAATGTTGCCATTTACAACAACATGGGTGGACCTGGAAGGTATTATGCTTAGTGAATTAAGTCAGACAGAGAAAGACAAATACTGTATGTTATCACTTATATGTGGAATCTAAAAAATAAAACAAACTAGTGAATATAACAGAAAAGAAACAGACTCACAGATATAGAAAACAAACTAGTGGTTACAATGGGGAAAGGCAAGAGTGGAAAGTCAAGATAGGGATAGGGGATTAAGAGGTACCAACTACTATGTTTAAAATAAATAAACTACAAGGATATATTATACAGCACAGAGAATATAGCTAATATTTAGTAGTAACTATAAATGGAGTATAATCTATAAAAATTACTATGTTGTACACCTGAAACTAATGTAATATGGTTAATTAACTATACCTCAATAAAAAGGTAATTATTTTTTAAATAAAATTTTTAAAAAGAATAAAATATCTAGGAAAAATTTGAGGTATAAGATGTATTCTTGAAACTTTCAGACATTGGTAAAAAAATTGAAAGTGTGACAAAACCACATGGAAAGCTGTGTCATGCTCATGGATTAGAAGAATTAATATTGTTAAAATACCCAAAGCAATCTACAGATTTAATGCAATCTCTATCAAAATACCAGCAGCATTTTTCACAGTACTAGAACAAAAAATTCTAAAATTTATATGGAATCACAAAGGACCCCAAATAAAAAAAGCAATCCTGAGAAAGAACAACAAAGCTGGAGGTGTCATGCTCCCTGATTCCAAACTATACTGCAGAGCTATAATAATCAAAGCAGTATGATACTGGCACAAAAACAGACACATAGATCAAAGGAACAGAATAGAGAGCCCAGAAATAAACCCACACTTACATGGTCAATTAATATATGACAGAAAGGTGAGAATACACAGTGGAGAAAAGACAGCCTCTTTTATCAATGATGTTGGAAAAACTAGACATCTGCATGCAAAAGAATCAAATTGGACTACTTTCACACACCATATATCAAAAAAAACCCTCAAAACAGGTGGATGACTTAAATGTGTCCATTGATGAATGGATAAAGAAGTTGTGATGTGTATATACAATTTAATATTATTCAGACTTTTAAAAAATGAAATCTTGCCACTTGCAACAACATGGATGGATCTAGAAGGCATTATGCTAAGTTAAATAAGTCATACAGAGAAAGACAAATACCATATGATTTCACTTATATGTGGAATCTAAAAAGAAAACAAATAAAATTAAATAGGACTCACAATTGCAGAGAAGAAATGGATGGTTGCTTCAGGGAAGGAATGGGTGGTAGGAGCAAATAGGTGAAGGAGATTAAGAGGTACTAACCAGTTAAATAATAAGTCACAGAGGGATAATATACAGCATAAGGAATATGGTCAATAATATTGTAAAAGCTTTATATGGGACAGATTGTTACTAGAATTTTCGTGGTGATCATTTCATAATACTGTATGTGCAAGTGTCAAAATGCTATGTAGTGCACCTGAAACTAACATAACATTGCATGTCAACTGTATTTCAATTTAAAAAACTTTAAAAAATTACTCAGAAACATTATGAGAAAAGTCACACTGGAATTTAGAATCTTGGCAAATCAATTTTGTAAAGACAAAATAAACCTACTTCAAACTTTAGCCTCAATGGGTAATATTAGAGGCAGGTATTGCAGTAAATACTATTTTTGTAGTTTCTAAATTTTGTCCCCAAAGCACTTCTTCAATGATGCAGAAATAATAGAACAATGATTATCTAGTTATAAATACTTTATATTCTGATTTTTAAAAGCTGTAACTTCTTTTTGTTCTTTCAGTGTCTCACAACCTTTTTGCTTTCCAGAATTGAATCTTCTCCTACAAAGCATTGCACACAACAGTCAAGTTAGCTTCACTTCAGCGAACACATTAGAGAACCTGTTAATGTCACTTTGTGACTCTCTGGACCCCAAATTAAAGAAATCTTCCCTAGACTAAGACAACTGCTTCATAACTGCTCTTCCTGCTGTCACTCTTGCTCTCACCACAACCCATTCTTCAGCCAGAGTGATCTTTGTAAAAGAAAATTTGCAGATTGCACTCAGGGGGAAAAAAATCTAAAGTCTTCCTTTGGCCTGCAAGGCCTTTAATGATCTGAACTCTGCTTACTTCTAAGACGTTGTCTTCTGCCTCTTTCCCCTTCTAATCCACTGTGCTCCAGACCAGCTGTGTGCTTTGAACACACCAATCTCACTGCTGCTCAGAGATCCATATGTTCCCATTTACTGCCACCACCTTCCCAAATATCCTCACAAGGCTGGCTTCTGAAAACCTGAAAACCGTACCTAAATCTAAAGTAACCATCCTCTTCACCCTTAGGCAGTCTTTATCCTGTATCTTTGTTCTGTTTTCCTCCCTTGCATATATAATTCTGTGAAATCATGTAGGCTTTGTTCCTGTGTGTTCAGAATATTCTGCATCAAGGAAAGCTCTAGCATATATGAAAGTAAGCACTCAACAGAGAATTGCTTTATAAATGAATGAACCATTTTAAGCAACAATATTGTTAAAACAATACCATACTAGCATTTCTGGAATTTCCAGTTTTACTTATGCCTTTATTTTGGCACATTACCAAATACAGATTATTTAGACCAAATAAATTATTCAGTTTAAATTTTAAAATAAAATGTAGACCAGAGCAGAACTATGTGTGTTTCTGTAAAATATTTTATAGTACATCAAATTGGGTGTTAGTAGGATACTTTTTATAATTATTTATAAGCTAGACATGTAATTACTCTAAATACCCTAAAATTTGGATTGGAATTATCAAACACTGCATATGTTGAGAATTATATAGAGAAGTCTTTCCAGTTTAGATAGATTAGCTTGTTTGCAAATTAGTTAATAAAACGAACCTTAAAGAAAAGCTTAAAGCAGGACATTTTTTAAAAGTAAGTTAATTTTACAAGGCATGTTTGTTGGAAAGCAAGGTGAATTTTTTTAATTAAATATATTCCCAAAATAACAAATGTTTCGTTAACTTGTCATTGGTTCAATAAAATTATTTTCTAAACCAAGTTTATTTTTTGGGAGAGAACACACCAAAAATATAATAGTGTTTATCTTTGGATTATACTTTTGGAATAATTTTGTTTGTTTTCACCTTTCTGTTTTTGCACATTGTCTGTGTTTTCTACAATAAACAAATATTGTGTTGGTATTTTGTTTCTAAGCAATGATTAAAAATGTCCTTATACTAAATTGAACAACCTTGTGAAATTGCCACTTTTGTAGGTCAAAAATTTTTGAATGTAGGAAATTTCATATGCTTCTACGTATGAAGAACCATTTCTAATAAACTCAGTTTGCAAGTGAGGTGGCCAACTTACAAATGGAATGTTACGTGATGCACAATATTTTTTTTATAACAACCCTTCAAACAATTGAGGTAAAGATCTTGCCAAATAAAAGAGCAAACTAATCAGTTACATAAACCCAACTCATACTAATTCAAGGAAAACAAAAGTAATTTATTGGGTCACATAACTGAAAAGTCCAACAGTAATCCAGGGACAGCTAGATCCAGGGCTTGAATGACAGTGAAATCACAAACAAACAAATAAAAAACAGCCTCTACTTTTCTCTATAGGCTCTCCTTGGCTTCCCTTAGGCAGATTCTTTCCACTTGTTGGGAAAGATGGTTCCCTGCAGATCTAGTGACTAAGTAGTTCCTAGTTGGGCCACATGCCCACCTTTGGTGTAATTATTGTGTCCAGGTGGATAGGACGCTCTGGCCAGACTGTGTCACATATCATCCCTTCTGGAAGGAAAGACTGACAAGAATAGTTTGGAATTACCAAGGGGCATTTCCCTAAAGGTAAAACAACAAAGAAGTGATTGGTGTCTGCCATATGGGTTTAAAAATATCTCTAGGAAAGTAATTTGTTCGGTTTTGATAGTTAGAAGCATAACACTTTCTATGTTTGTATGCGTAATCAATAGATAACAATAATATACACTATCAGACTTGCAGGGTGAATCATGAAATAACAGAATGTGAAGAAAGTCAAATATTTTAGGAAAACAAATACGTTGTTAACAGCAACAACTTTTAGTGTAACCATGATTGAGATGTTCATTATAGTTTGTTTTCTTTCAATATCTGCTTAATGAAAGAAGATAATAAATGGACTTTAAAAATTTTATATTTGAATAAAACCAAAAAAACTGAAAATAAATCATAACCCTGCCATTTAAAAAATTATTGTTAAATACATAATGTGATTATTCTTCTGCTATCCTGTCCCAACCCCTAGAGTTAACCCTATTAATAATCCAGAGATAGGCTTCCTAAATTTTCTATAAATTTATATAAATGTATCTCTATCTATACCTCCCTATATATTGTTTAAGGAACAGAACTGGAACCATGCTATGCAAGTTAGTTGCAGTTTTTTTAAATTTAGCAATTATCAATATATTATTTAGGATTATGTTTGACTCTGAGTAGCTGAATGACTAGAATCATTGCGGTTTAAAATAAGGTAGAAATTAATTTCTTCCCCACATAATGGTTCCATGATCATTAAGTGGTCAGGTTCCTTCTATCTCATTTTTCCACTCCCCTCAATGGGATTTCAGCCTCATAGACCAAGATGTTGCTCTAGTTCTACCTATCCTGTCCACCCTCTAGCCAGCAGGAGAGAGAACACTGCTTACTGGTCACATTGAGAACACTTCATGAAAGTTGTGCTGAGGACAGCTGCAAGGGAGTCTGGGAAATGTAGTCCTTACCTTGGTGATCATGTTATCTATGTTAATCATGTCTTTTTATTTTCTGACATCTGGACCTAGTTGATTCTGGAAAGACTGATCGTTTCAGGGCTAACCACTTCCTTGCAATAGTGAAGGACTCACCTGCAAGTGGACCTTTCATATGCAAACCAACCAATTTAAAGGCCACACTCCGCACTCCCTCCTTTATTGAGCAGTGACATCCCAAGCTATTATTCTCCATCCTAATCACCCCAGGGCCAAGTATCAGACAACTAGGAGCTGCCCCTATGCCCCAAAGCCTGCAAAATTGTTTAAACTAGCCAATTGTAAGTTTCCTTAGCTGCTTACACGGCCTCACCCAGTCCTTCCTGCCAAAATCTGCCAAAGGTTCTAGCCCACATTTTCCCCTCCCTCCTTCTTCCTCCTGACCAACCCTAGTGCTCTCCCATGTGGCCCTTTGTGGTATGCTATGCCTCCTGTTCCTAGAGATCTTTGAAGTATAAAAAGTCTACCTTAATGACTGTCATTTCTGGTCTGTGTGTCTTACCATACCTGATCAAAACAAATCCTGGGTACATTTTAAAACATCTCCAGATAACGGTGATGATTGCACACCACTTTGTGAATACACTAAAATCACAGAATTTAAAACCATTTAAAAGGGTGAATTTTATAGTATGTGAATTATATCTAAATTTTAAAAGTTTAATAAAATAATAAAACAGTGGGTTCTGTTACAGTAGAAAAATGGAATAATGCATACAGGGAGGGGAGTGATAGCCATGCTACAACAATATCATATTGTTGCGCATAAAAGTATCTCATTTTTATGTCTGTCCTATATTAGTATATTATATTTTACTCAACCTTTCACTTGACAGTAAAAGTTTAGATTGCTTCCCTTTTTTTCCTGTTATAAACTATGCTGTCATTTATATCCAGATCATGCTTTTATTATCATAGGATACATTCTTAGACATATAATTCTTAAATCAAAGGATATGTGACATTCTTTTAAAACAGATACCACAAACTACTTTCCAAAATATTGTACCAATTTAGGATCCTCTTAAAGGATTGAGTGCCCATTGATTTTTATTTAGCACTACCTGTTATTCATCTTTTTAATTTTTACCAATCTGCTTGGTTGTAAAAAACACCTCATTACCTCATTGGGTTATTAGCATTATTTTTATGTTTAATTAGCCTTTTTCAATTCTTTCTCACACAATTGCCTATTCATGACCCTCACTATTTATTAACCTAGGGTATATAACTGATTATTAACCAGGGACATTAATATTTACCTGCTATCTGGAAATGTATAAGATCATCTCCTCATCTTATATGATCCCATATATGTCTAAGAATGTGTCTTCTTTACATTAATTCTGACTAGCTGTCAATGTCTCCTTGAGGAAAACTCATTTTTCTCCATTCCAGGGTACTTTTTTTTAGTTATTTCTTGGAAATTGATTCTCCTCAATTTTTTTTTCTCTTGCTAGAACTCACATAATATGCACACTAGATATCCTGAATCAATTCGCCTTTATATTTTATATCTTCACTTGAGATTTTCCATTTTCATGTGATTTTAAGATAGGTCTTCCATATTTTTAAAGATGAGCATTGAATTTTTAGTATTGTCCTTCCCTTTTTTAATTTCCATGATGCAGTTTTCTTTTTCTTTCACAATACCTTATTGTTATCACCTTAAGAATTCTCAGTACACATTTTTAATTACTCTTCCATTTCATCAACTATATCTGCCTTAGAGGAGCCATCTTCTGTGGTGGTTCAGCTTGATCTCCTTTTTTTTTTTTTTTTTTTTTGTGGTACACGGGCCTCTCACTGTTGTGGCCTCTCCCATTGCGGAGCACAGGTTTAGCGGCCATGGCTCACGGGCCTAGCCACTCCACGGCATGTGGGATCTTCCCGGACCGGGACACGAACCCGTGTCCCCTGCATCGGCAGGCAGACTCAACCACTGCGCCACCAGGGAAGCCCTGATCTCCTTTTTAAACTCTACTTAACTGTTCTTCACTGGTTCATGTCAGAGGATTGGTTACCTCAGCACAGGTACAAGAAAAATAGTAGTAGATTTGGCAACCAATCAGTATTAATCAGATTTCCTTTTCCAGTGTAGAGCTTATCTACTAAAGCATAAAAGGGGATGGAGGAAGAGAAGCCACTTGATTCTCAGGCTTCTGCAGCTGGGATGGGAGGTCCTTTTCCAGCTGATTGAAGGCATATTCATCTCAAGCAGGAATGGCAGTTTTTTCCCATAACCACAGGCAGCTGGCTGTGGCAGAACTTCCCCTCTTATGATAAGAACATCCACTCAGCTACTGGACTCCCAAAGACAGTTTCAGGATTGGCAGACTTCACCTCAGGTTCTGCAGGAGAGGTGAGCTTTTTACCAGGCCACTGGCTACCTTCTGTTTAGTCAATGAGTAAATCTTAGACTTACTGATTTTCCCCTCACATTTCCTTGTTTCCTGTCTCTCCCAATGCCATGCCTGTTCTGTCTCGTGTCCTCTTTCTCCCCTTTCCTGTGCTTTCTGCTACACTTCTCCCTCCTACATACATAAGTATATATTTGCAAGCATATACATGTATAAGGCAATATTAATGTATCTTGTAAAAGAAAATTGGAGGTAAGATAATACTTTAAAAGACTTTGATAAAATATGTCTAAGCCTTTCATCTGAAATGCTTTTTTTAGGAAGTAGTGCAACTTTTCAATATTTGTGGGCAGTATACATGTAGTATTTGATACATGTTAAATAAAAAGAAGTATCACAATCAACTTTGTCTCTGGACTTACAAGGAGTATCCCAGACGTTAGAATATGAAAATTTTTTTGTTAGATGGAACCTTTCTACTTATACTAATGATGAGACAAAATATAATTTATACACTTTAAAATGTTTAAGAATTGCTTGCTATAATATTTATTGATGACTTGTAGAAATTGGTAGTAAACTAATCAATATGTGCAAGGCATGCACAGATTTAATTTAGGGCCAAAATATATCTCATAATCTAAAAATATCAGAGGGACCTCCCTGGCGGTCCAGTGGTTAAGACTCCACACTTCCAATGCAGGGGCCACAGGTTCGATCCCCGGGCGGGGAACTAAGATCCCACATGCCGTGCAGCATTGCCAAAAAAACAAACAAATAAATAAATAAAAATAAAAATATTGGAAATAATAGGATTTATCTTTAATGCATGGCACGCATAAAGATACATACTCTTTGGGCTTCAGATTAAGTAGTATAGAAGGTTGACAAAAGAGATAAGTCCAGAGCAGATAAAATAAAAACAAATTTCCAGTATTACAATATTTCACAATACATATAACCAGTATCACCAGTGTTACATAATACACATGGCCATTGATAAAAGCAAGATGAAAAGTTCCATTAACTTTGCCTTGCTCCCCAAAGTCCCTGAAGTTATAATGACAGTGTACAAAAAGGAAAAAAATCTGAATTAGTGTCAAGAATAACAGGATAAATCTCTAGAAATTTTGATGAATATGTGCAAATGAAACCATCAAATAGTTGGTTTTGAATAAGTAGATTAGTCAGAGAGGCAGGGTATACAGCCCAAAAAATCCACAAGTAAAACTGTCGGAGCCATTCTTTTAGGAACAATGAAATTTCTAATCAGCAGAGACTGAAGGTGGGAAAGCACTCTGAAATCAGAGTGACTAGTGAAGAAATTTTTACGAAACTGCTGTTGCCCTCCCTACCTACTCACTTCCTTTCCCCACTTCCTTGTATTCAGAGCCACTGGAAATGGTGGCATACAGCCCCAGGCTAAGAGAGGAAGCAGGCTTTCTAGAAAAGTAAAGCAATATACCTGAAGAGCAACAGAGCTCTTATGTGGGTGCTGACACCCTAGAGTCAAGTTTCCTTATTTTTCACCTGAGACCATGAATGGGTAGATTTGCCTATTCATCATCCATTAGTGCATCCTAGAGTTAAAACCTGCTGGTCAATAGCAATTAGTCAGCTTTCTTGGCTAGGGGAACAGCTCTCGAAATGGAGAAGAATGGACAACCAGGCTTACCAGATTTTGAGAAAAACCAAGGGCACAAAAGCAAAGCAACAAGAGAAAAAACAGAAATATTGACCGTAAAAATTATTCAGGAAACATAAGAAAATCTTTTTTTTAAATCTATTTGATTTTCTCATTGTATCCATAAAATAGGAACAGGCTGCCATGCGGGGGGGGGGAAATCCAGCCAAACTCTCTAGAGCGAGGGTCAAAAATGATTGTTCAGACATGCAAGGAATAAGAAACTCCCTCTTTCTGAAATTATTATTGAAATTTAAAATAAGTACATATGAAACAGAAAGAAATGGAGTCCAAACAACGTGGTACTTGAGCTCAAAGGAAAGAAATCCCAGGAGGACAGCTATGCAAAAATGCCCTGAGAGCAATTAGACTCAATTAGAAGAGCAGTCCTAAATCTCCAAAAGAATGTCTTTAAATAAAAGGACAGTATGGGTGTTGTTGAGCAGTGTGATTGTGAAGCTAGAGTATCTTGTCACTAGTGACTAGCTACTAATCACACGTGCCCATTTGCATTTGAATTTAATTTTTTTTTCCTTAGCCACACTAGCCACATTTCCAGGACTCAACGGCCACATATGCTGGTGGTTACTAGACTGCACAGCACATATATAAAATATTTTCATCATCGTTGAAAACTCTATTGAAGAGCTTTGATCTTGGTAGTATGGTGAGCATAAAT
The DNA here is from genome assembly GCF_003031525.2 of Neophocaena asiaeorientalis asiaeorientalis. NCBI lineage: Eukaryota > Metazoa > Chordata > Mammalia > Artiodactyla > Phocoenidae > Neophocaena > Neophocaena asiaeorientalis. Next base: position 3,317,419 of record NW_020174703.1, read on the forward strand.
CATTCATTCATTTTTCAGCAAATAGCCGTTGAGTAGCTTCTCTGAAGAATAGAAAATGCTGGGAGTATAGCATCCACAACGGTATAGCAAAGGCATTCTTCTCATGTGGGCTTAGTGTGTAACAGACAGATAATAAACAAAAAATGTATAATATAATGGAAATGGTTGACAGCTGCGAAAAGGAAAACTAAAGCAGTGTAAAGAGATAGAGGAGGTTGAGAGCAAGGACTATTTGAATTTGGGTGTCAGTGGAGGCTTCTCTGAGAATGTGATGTGTAGGGGAATTGAGGTAAAAAAGTCACGTGAAAGCCTGTAGGAAGCATATTCCAGGTAAAGAGAAAAACAAGTTTTTCCTGAGGTGAAAGCTTTTTTTTTTTAATTGAAGTATAGTTGACTTACAATATTGTGCTAATCTCTGCTGTATAGCAAAGTGCCTCAGTTTTACACATATATACATTCTTTTTTTAAATATTCTTTTCCATTATGGTTTATCCCAGGAGATTGGATATAGTTCCCTGTGCTATACAGTAGGACCTTGTTGTTTGTCCATTCTAAATGTAATAGTTTGCATTTACCAACTCCAAATTCCCAGTCCATCCCTCTCCCTCCCTGCCCCCCTTGGCAACCACAAGTCTGATACCTGTGTCTGTGAGTCTGTTTCTGTTTTGTAGGTAGGTTCATTTGTGTCATATTTTAGATTCCACATATAAGTGATATCATATGGTATTTGTCTTTCTCTTTCTGACCTACTTCACTTAGTATGATAATCTCTAGTTGCATCCATGTTGCTGCACATGGCATTATTTTGTTCTTTTTTATGGCTGAGTAGTATTCCATTGTATATATATGTACCACATCTTCTTTATCCATTCATCTGTTTTTGGACATTCAGGTTGCTTCCATGTTTTGGCTATTGTGAATAGTGCTGCTGTGAACAAAGGGGTACATGTATCTTTTTGAATTATAGTTTTGTCTGGATATATGCCCAAGAGTAGGATTGCTGGATCATGTAGTAATTCTATTTTTAGTTTTCTGAGGAATCTCCATACTGTTTTACATAGTGGCTGTTTTACTTACATTCCCACCAACAGTGTAGGAGGGTTCCCTTTTCTCCAATCCTCTCCAGCATTTGCTATTTGTAGACTTTTAATGATGACCATTCTGACCAGTGTGAGGTGGTACCTCATTGTAGTTTTGATTTGCTTTTCTCTAATTAGTGATGTTGAGCATCTTTTCATATGCCTGCTGGCCATCTGTATATCTTCTTTGGAGAAATGTCTATCAAGGTCTTCTGCCCATTTTTCAATTGTTGTTTTGTTTTGTTTTTTAATTTTTTGGCTGCATTGGGTCTTTGTTGCTGCATGCAGACTTTCTCTCTAGTTGCAGCGAGTGTGGGCTACTCTTCATTGCAGTGCATGGGCTTCCCATTGCAGTGGCTTCTCTTGTTGTGGAGCACAGGCTCTAAGTGCATGGGTTTCAGTACTTGCAGCACGTGGGTTCAGTAGTTGTGGCTCATGAGCTCTAGAGCACAGGCTCAGTAGTTGTGGTGTGCGGGCTTAGTTGCTCCGCAGCGTGTGGGATCTTCCCAGACCAGGGATCGAACCAGTGTCCCCTGCATTGGTGGACATATTCCTAACCACTGCACCCCCAGGGAAGTCCCGGGTTTTTTGTTTTTTTTGTTGTTGAGTTGTATGAGCTGTTTGTATATTTTGGTGATTAAGCCCCTGTCAGTTGCATCATTTGCAAATACTTTCTCCCATTCTGTAGATTGTCTTTTCATTTTTTTTATGGTTTCCTTTTCTGTGCAAAAGCTTGTAAGTTTGATTAGGTCCCATTTGTTCATTTTTGTTTTTATTTCTATTGCCTTGGGAGACTGACCTAAGAAAACATTGGTATGACTTATGTCAGAGAATGTTTTGCCTATGTTCTCTTCTAGGAGTTTTATGGTGCCTTATGTTTAAGTCTTTAAACCATTTTGAATTTATTTTTGTGCATAGCGTGAGGGTGTGTTCTAATTTTATTGATTCACATGCAGCTGTCCAACTTTTCCAGCACCGCTAGCGGAAGAGACTGTCTTTTTCGCATTGTATATTCTTGCCTCCTTTGTCAAAGATTAGTTGACTGTAGGTGTGTGGGTTTATTTCTGGGCTCTCTATTCTGTTCCACTGATCCATATGTGTATTTTTGTACCAGTAGCACACTGTTTTGATTACTGTAGCTTTGTAGTATTGTCTGAAGTCTGGGATGGCTATGCCTACTGCTTTGTTTTTATTCCTCAGGATTACTTTGGCAATTCTGTGCCTTTTATGGTTCCATATAAATTTTTGGATTATTTGTTCTAGTTCTGTGAAAAAGGTCATGGTTAATTTCATAGAGACCACATTATATCTGTAGATTGCTTTGGTAGTATTGCCATTTTAACAATATTAATTCTTCCAATCCAAGAGCATGGGATATCTTTCCACTTATTTGAATCCTCTTTAATTTCCTTTATTAATGGAAAACTTTAAACGTAACAGAACAGGAGGAAGGCTATAAAACAGCAAACAAGGAGGGCAGTAGCAGGAAAGAATGTCAGAGAAGTAAGCAGGAGGCATATCATGCAAGAATTCACAGGCAAGAGTCAGGGTATGGATTTTATCCTAGGAATAATGGGAAATTGGTATATAGGGGTGGGCAACATGATCAAATTTATATTTTAAAACCATCACTTTAGCTGTTTTGGTATCAAATTAATGATAGAAATGCAAGTGTAGAAGCAGCATTTTATCTAAAAACTTTAGAAAAAGTAAATGTATTTACAAGAAAGTTTCTGATTCAAATAGCATGCAAATGGAAATATGGAATGATCTATCCAATGAATGGAGTTTAAGAATTAAGCTTTCATTTAACCTTGTGGTCTGAAACATTCTCCTTCAAAGGACAGGTTTAGTGATAGAATTGTACTTCCTTCTCTACATATTAATTGAGATAGTGGGTTTTGCAGAGAATAGTTATGTGAGCAAACTATTATAAATCTTATTTATTAGTATCAAATGTTCATAATCAATCTGCAAGCAAAGAATGAAACAAAATCATACTAATAGTTACAGATATGAGGTTATTCAAATGTAAAAGAATTACATAACTGACAATTCAGAAGGTGGACACTAATGAAATTTTTTTCCTGTTACATAGTGAAATATTGATGGAATAATTAATAGAGATTTAAAATGTTATTTAAAAGCACTGAGTTAATTAGTAAGGATAAAACTAAAAATAACTAACAAAAGTAACTAACAAAACTCATGAAGAGGTCAATATATTAGTAAGGAGTCAATTGATTCTATTTAAATCAGATAAATCAAGAAATACCAGTAAAAATATATTACTTATAATTATTATAATCCCTAGAAAAACAAATCAGAAATGTGTAAAATGTAGTCACCTCTCAGGAGCAGAAGAGATACAAGGGCTGGCAGACTTTTTTTGTTGTTGTTTAATAGCATTTTGAAGCATTTGAATTTTTAACTATGTGCTTGTAATGCTTTATAATAATAATGATAATTCTACTACCTAGGACTTATAAAATATTTTGTTATTTACTGATATTGTATTATAAAATATTACACTTAATTTTTTCTCACAATAAAATTTATATGAATTGACAAAACTACAAATTTAGATGCTGAGTAAATGTTCCACTCTTCTTTTCTTTTAAAATCTTTATTCAAGTATAATTGCTTTACAATGGTGTGTTAGTTTCTGCTTTATAACAAAGTGAATCAGTTATACATATACATATTTCCCCATATCTCCTCCCTCTTGCGTCTCCCTCCCTCCCACCCTCCCTATCCCACCCCTCTAGGTGGTCACAAAGCACCGAGCTGATCTCCCTGTGCTATGTGGCTGCTTCCCACTAGCTATCTATTTTACATTTGGTAGTGTATATATGTCTATGCCACTCTCTCACTTCATCCCAGCTTACCCTTCCCCCTCCCCGTGTCCTCAAGTCCATTCTCTATGTCTGCGTCTTTATTCCTGTCCTGCCCCTAGGTTCTTCAGAACCATTTTTTTTAGATTCCATATATATGTGTTAGCATATGGTATTTGTTTTTCTCTTTCTGACTTACTTCACTCTGTATGACAGTCTCTAGGTCCACCCACCTCAATACAAGTAACTCAATTTTGTTTCTTGATGTGCATTTTGTTTACTATAAGTAACTACAAACAAACATTAGAAATAGCATATTCACAAAAGTGGGCCATACAGCCAGTTCAGCTACAATAAAAGCAAATTTTAAAAATTATTCTCAATACCTCCAGTCCCATTGGTGAAAAGTGCAAGGTTGAAATTTAAAGAATAAATGGATAAAAATTACAAGTCATATTGAGTATTAAAAACCATGATACATAGGTTATGACAAAAATTACCATCCAAGATTTTCTTTTCCCAAAAGGTAAATAATTCGTACATAATGGATTATGTACCAGAAAAAAAAAGGAAGAAGAGAATAGTAACATTGTGTTGGATTTTATCAATATAGAGATTTAAATGCACAAAGATCTCTGAGGCTAATGTCAAACCTGAAAAAACTGTAGGCAGTTTTTATACCCTTTAAGACCAATTGCTGCATAATCAGAGGTCATAAGAGGATGAAAGCTTATGTGTGTTCCAAGTAAATGTCTGGCATATACAGCACCTCAGAGGCAGAAAAAACTTGAAAAATACCATTCCCAATGTCAGAAAAGAGAGTAAGTGAAAGATTGCGGTGACTCTCATCAGCAGAGAGATGATATCCATGATGACCAATCCACATGCCAAGAGAGAAGTTGTTTACAGAGAGGAATAAAGTCCAGAAGTGAGCCTAAGGAGTCCCCGGCCAAAATTCATTTTTAAAAAAGACAATTTTGGGGCTTCCCTGGTGGCACGGTGGTTGAGAGTCCACCTGCCGATGCAGGGGATACGGGTTCGTGCCCCGGTCCGGGAAGATCCCACATGCCGCGGGGCGGCTGGGCCCGTGAGCCATGGCCGTTGAGCCTGCGCGTCCGGAGCCTGTGCTCCGCAACGGGAGAGGCCACAACGGTGAGAGGCCGGCGTACCGCAAAAAAAAAAAGACAATTTTGTTTCAGAAGCACATAAAGTAATCAACTGAATAAATATCAAAAGGAATCTGAGCAATCAAAATCAGCTCCTTGAAGCCTTCTACATTAACCAGTTGCCATGATTTACAAAGCACACTATAAATATTTAAGGAAAATGAACTGAAAGAAAAAAATCAAATTGTGCATTTGAAGAAATATTAATAGTTTTATTGCTATAGATGAACATTATAATCTATAAAAACAGCTTTTGAAGAGAGAAGAATCTGTGTTGAAATAACTATGTGTATGATTTACAAATCCTAAAAGAAAGTTTTAAATTCCCTCTAAATAATTCTACCTTTGACAAGTCATAATCAATAAGCTCTGATGTTAACTAAATAATAGAATGTACCCTGAATATTAGAATATTCATATTAGATATTGTACCCTAAATTAGATAATGTATCCTGAATACTAGATATTAACATAATAAAATATCAGAACTTACAAATTATGAATACAAATATTATTCCACATATTTACTAAGATTTAAAATTTTTCAAGTTCTTGCCACTAGAAGACCTCATAAAGAAAGGGTCTTTATAGAATTTACCAAGTAAACAGTGGAAGGGAGTCTCAGTACTAAACTATCTAGCCAAACCCCTTTAATTTAGTGAGAAACTTGAGACTCTAAAGAATTATTCTACTAAAGATCATATACTTAATTATTGCTAAAGCTAGGATTATATAAATAGCATTGATGTGAAATCTGATTTTGGACAATTATGACTTGAAGTCAATTTTATATATTGATTATCCAGGTTTATTTATAAAATGTATTTGTCGGGGCATTTTGGTGAGAAGTCATAAAAATCAAAGTCATATTGTCTTAATCCAAAAAGAATTTATTGACTCTTGTAACTAGAAATCCAGCATTATTTAGCTGCAGGTATGGCTGGATCTAGGATTTTTTTTTAAGTTGCTTTTAGTCTCTTGGCTATGCTTTGTTCTTTAATGTCCTCACTCTGCTCATGTGGCAGTCCCTGTATCTAGAGGTTAACTCCCAACTGTTGATACTTCAATTCCAATGACTAATAGCCTTTATTCCTTAATAGTTGTAACAAAGTCCTGGAATTGAGCTTCATTGTCCTGACATGCCATAGGCTCACTGCTGGAGCTCAACAGGGATGGAAGCATAGATTTAATCCCCACCACTACCAAATAGAAACCACACAAAATGAGAGAAGGGAAAAGGTTTTTAAGGAAAATCAATGTGCTCTTCCAAGACCAAAGGAAAATGAGTTTTAGATAAGCAAAAGCAGGAGATGTCCGCCACTTTCAATTGGGTTCATTTTTCATTATTAAGATGACATCACATCTGACACACTTAATATCATGATGTTATAGAAAGAGCAATGGGAATGGAGGCAGGGCAATCCAACTGTATAAGATCTAATTGAATAAGTTGATAAACCTTTCGAGTCTACTTTCTTCATGTGTAAATTGTTTTAAAAGTGCATTCATCTTTGCAATGCTATGATTGATTTGATGAGGATAAAAGAACTTGGTAAATAAAGGCTCATAAGCCAGGAATAAAGTAGGCCTGCTGTATTACTCAACTTCAGAGGACATCATTCACGTAGAATACAATAGAAGAAATCCAGCAATGTTATCTATAAAATGGGGCTAATAATGCCTTCTTTACAGAGTGCTATGACGATTTAATATAGTAATACGTGAAAGGGTCCAGTGTTAGCCACTATTATGGAATGAATTGTGTCCCCCCAAAAGATATGTTGATGTCCTCCCTGCCAGTACTTCAGAATGTGACCTTATTTGGAAATACAGTGACTGCAGATGTAATTCATTAAGATGAGGTCATACTGGAACAGGGTGAGCCCTTAACCTAATATGACTGGTGTCCTTATAAGTAGAGGAGAGAGAGACACACGGAGAAGAATGCCATGTGAAGACACAGAGACACATAGGAAAGAAGACAACCATATGAAGATGGAAACAGAGATTGGAGAGACTATTTACAAGCCAAGTACGCTAAGGATTGCAGGCTGTCTCCAGAAGCTAAGAGAGTCCTGGAACCAGATTATTGCTTAGAGCTCTTAGGAGGAATCAGTATGCCAACACCCTGATCTTAGGCTTCCAGACTCTAGAACTGTGAGAGAATATATTTCTGTTGTTTTAAGCCACCCAGTTTATATTTTGTCACAGCAATGCTAGGAAAGTAATAAAGCCACATTGAAGTCAGTCATGGTTAGTTAAATTTGAAAGCATTTTAATGTTTTCTAAATATGGAACTACTTGTATATTTTAAGTCTACTGACATTTTGAAAATAAGAATATTAAACAACCACTGGATTTGTTTTTAATTTTTATTGGAGTATAGTTGTTTTACAATGTTGTGTTAGTTTCTACTGTACAGCAAAGTGAATCAGCTATACATATATCCCCTCTTTTTTGGATTTCCTTCCCATTTATGTCACCACAGAGCACTGAGTAGAGTTCCTGGTGCTATACAGTAGGTTCTCACTAGTTATCTATTTTATACACAGTATCAGTAGTGTATATATGTCAATCCCCATCTCCCAGTTCATGCCACCCCGTCTTTCCCCCTTAGTATCCATATGTTCGTTCTCTACGTCTGTGTCTCTATTTCTGCTTTGTAAATAAGACTGCCTATACCGACTTTTTCAGATTCCACATATATGCATTAATATATGATATTTGTTTTTCTCTTTCTGACTTACTTCACTCTGTATGACAGTCTCTAGGTCCATCCATGTCTCTACAAATGACCCAATTTCATTCCTTTTTATGGCTGAGTAATATTCCATTGCATATATCTGCCACATCTTCTTTATCCATTCCTCTGTTGATAGACACTTAGGTTGTTTCCATGTCCTGGCTATTGTAAATAGTGCTGCGATGAATGTTGAGGTGCATGTGTCTTTTTGAATTATGGTTTTCTCTGGGTATATGCCCAGTAGTAGGATTGCTGGGTCATATGGTAGTTGTCTTTTTAGCTTTTTAAGGAACCTCTATACTGTTCTCCATAGCGGTTGTATCAACTTACATTCCCACCAACAGTTCAAGAGGATTACCTTTTCTCCACATACTCTCCAGCACTTATTGATGCAGATTTTTTGATGATGAATGTTCACACCATCCTGATGGGTGTGAGATGGCATCTCATTGTAGCTTTGATTTGCATTTCTCTAATAATTAGTAATCTTGAGCAGTTTTTCATGTGTTTGTTGGCTGTCTGTATATCTTCTTTGGAGAAAGGTCTATTTAGATCTTCTGCCCATTTTTGGATTGGGTTGGGTTTTTTTTTTATATTGAGCTGCATGAGCTGTTTATATATTTTGGAGATTAATCCTTTGTCAGTTGCTTCATTTACAAATATGTTCTCTCATTCTGAGGGTTGTCTTTTTGTCTTGTTTATGGTTTCCTTTGCTGTGCAAAAGCTTTGAAGTTTCATTAAGTCCCATTTGTTTATTTTTGTTTTTACTTCCATTTCTCTAGGAGGGGAGTCAAAAAGGATCTTGCTGTGATTTATGTCATGGAGTGTTCTGCCTATGTTTTCCTCTAAGAGTTTTATAGTATCTAGCCTTACATTTAGGTCTTTAATCCATTTTGAGTTTATTTTTGTGTATCGTGTTAGGGAGTGTTCTAATTTCATTCTTTTACATGTAGCTGTCCAGTTTTCCCAGCACCACTTACTGAAGAGGCTTGTCTTTGCTCCATTGTATATTCTGGCCTCCTTTGTCATAGATTAGGTGACCATAGGTGCATGGGTTTATCTCTGGGCTTTCTATCCTGTTCCATTGATCTATATTTCTGTTTTTGTGCCAGTACCATACTGTCTTGATTACTGTAGCTTTGTAGTATAGTCTGAAGTCAGGGAGCCTGATTTCTCCAGCTCCATTTTTATTTGTTTGTTTGTTGTCTTTTGTTTGTTTTGTTTTTTCCTCAAGATTGTTTTTGCTATTCAAGGTCTTTTGTGTTTCCAAACAAATTGTAAAATTTTTTGTTCTAGCTCTGTGAAAAATGCCGTTGGTAATTTGATAGGGATTGCATTGAATCTGTAGATTGCTTTGGGTAGTACAGTCGTTTTCACAACATTGTGTAAATGACTATACTACCTAAACAACCATGTATTTGTATTGGTCATCTCATATATCTTTATAACACTTGCCACTTTTGCCTATTCTGTTCTAGAAAGCCTTTCTTACTTAACACCCTTCTCTCCCAACTCTCCATTTATTCCTCTGACTAGCTGTTTTCTTTGTCATGTCCTCCCCTTCCTCTGCCCTTCAATGTTGGTAGAGTCTAATATTCAGCCATCAACCCTCTTCTCTTTTTACTGTGGCCATCGATGACCATTCATGGATTACCAAATTCATAGTTATAGCCAACATCACTCTCCTGAGTTCCAAATATGCAATAGGTGGCTGCTGTTATACATCTAGATATCAAATGCACAGCTCAAATGGAGTGTGTCCAAAACAGAAGTCACAGTCTTTTTCCCAAATATGCTTCTCCCGCAGCATAAACTCCAGAGTTATCACAGATTGTCCCTTTCCCTTACTCTTCACATCTAATCCAGAACCAAGCCATTTTGTTTCTAACTTCTTCACTCTCATATCAATGCCCTGCCTTTCATCTCCATTACTAACTTGGTTAAATCTCTCATTATTTCTCTCCTGAATTATAGAGAATCACATAAGTTTTATCTCTGCCTCAATTTTTGCTATCCTCCAATTCATCCTACCCACTGCTGTAGGAATAATCTTTATAAAATGAAAAATAGACAAAACTACTCCCCTGCTTAAAACTCTTCAAGTTTTTCCACAGATTGATGGAGAGAGTCCACGTTCTTTGGCAGAGTATTCAAGGCCTCATTGATCTGGCACTTGCCTCCTTTCTAGGATGAGTTTTGCTGATTGCTGTGTATACTTCAGCTCTGTTCAACCATAAAGGTCTCTAGAGCAGCTCCTTATGCCTGGAATGTTCCTCTCCTCTTTCTCACTGGCAAATACTTTTCCTTCTTAGGTTCAAATCAAGACTTCCCTCCACCACATAGTATTATGACTTCCCTTTTTCCACTACTCAGATTTATTTGATTATTTTAAATTATTTTTCCTCTTATTTCCTATTCAAATATCTAACATAGCACCTAAACCACAGTTTTGCCCTTATTAGTTTGTACACATTTGTCTCCCCAAGTACCACATAAAGACAGGGGTTCTCCACGATGTATCTCAATATATGGCACATAATAAGTGCTCAGTGAGTGTCTGCTATATTAATGAACAAAAATGAAAAAATAAAGGGATAAGTGGATGAACAAATGTAAGAGTAAATATTGAATGAGCCCTATCGACCCCCAGTGAAGTATTTCACATGAAAGTAAGTTCTTGACTCTGTATACATTGGCAGTAGTTAAAAGCACAGACTCTCAAGTCAAGTTGCTTGGATTCCCTGATTGGCTGCTTATTTAGGTGACTTTGGGCAAATTTCTTCATTTCCATACAAAGAGATTGGAATGTAATAGTTCTTTATTCATTGTGTTGTTAGGAAGATTAGCTGAATATATATTTATATTATTAAGACTGTATTATGAAGATGAAATGAGAATATAGTAAATGTTATATATATTGTTAAAAATGCTTTTAAAGACATAAGGTTAGAGGCAAGATTTTTGTTTTAATTGGAAAGAATATTCTTTCTGTCTGCATATATTGAAAAACTCTGAACTTGAATTACTATAAACAATATTTCTGTAGTTCCTAGTACTTTCTAAAATACATATAAAATATATACCTGTTTATTGAAAAATAACAAAGTTCTTTCTTTCCTGCTTGAGCAAATGCTTGCTATGATCATTTTTTACTCCCTAATGGCTTTTCTCTATTCTGGGATGCAGGACCAGAGAGGGATCATGTAGTTACCTTGGCTTTTGTTGAATCAAACCCTGTTGAATTCCACATTAAAAATAATAATAATTTTAAAAATTAATTATATATATATATATTCCTTTAATGTGCAGAATCCACTGGCACTGTTACTGGGCCATACTATTAATTTTTATTTCACCCCAGCTACCACCAACAATTTTATGGTTTAAATACATAATAAGGGCTTCCCTGGTGGTGCAGTGGTTGAGAGTCTGCCTGCCGATGCAGGGGATACGGGTTCGTGCTCTGGTCCGGGAAGATCCCACATGCCGCGGAGCAGCTGGGCCCGTGAGCCATGGCCGCTGAGCCTATAAATAAATAAAATCCGTGTTACAAATATAAATATGAGGGATTCATAGAAGTGAGTGGTCTGGAAAACTTTATGGAGAAAAAGATCTGTTGGGAGTTAAAGGATACCTGGGATTTGAAAAGGCAAGGAGACAGTATGGAAGACATTCCAGGTGGGAGAAGCAGTGTGAGCAAAGGTACAAGAGCAAGAACATTCCTGTATTTTGAAGATGAGAGCATCTCAGTCTGCCTTAAGCATTAGGTTTAGATGGGGAGGAGGTAGAATATAAATTGGAAAGGTGTGTTAGGCCATACTATGGAAAGCCTTAAATGCTAAACCATGATATTTTAACTCTACCCAAAATATAATAGAAAGTTTTGAAGAATGGAGAGATGACAGTTCTTCCTGAAGAGGATGTTGTGCATAATTGCTAGGATAAACTAGAGGTCAAATTCAGACCAGATTTCTAGGAAATAATCTTCTACCAATTTAGAAGCCAGAATGTAGCAGCAGAGAAGTTATCCTCAGATTCTATTAAGAGCTAAAGGGTCAACTAGAGAAAGGTCATACTAAAAGAGTTCACCTACAGAGTCACGGAAAAAGAGTTTGAAACTGAAAGCCTAAATTCAGGGGTAGACTCTGGGATGAACAGAATTGACACACGGTGGGCAGAGCCCTGGTCAGATTATGTTATCATATATAAACCTATCACATATGTCACAGTAGGAAGCTGTCATTTGGGGCAGCAGTCTCACTTGTTAGAAACTTTTGCTTCCAGGGTGGCTGGGAAATTCAGTAAACCCTAACAGGGAAAGAGTAGAAGCAAAGGGACCAGTTAGCAGCCTGTTGCAATAGTCAAAATCAAGGGTAGTTAGGGCCAGAGGTAGGATGGCAGAAATGGGATTATAGGGGTAGACACAAAGAAGATTCAAGAGAAAAACACTACTTTTTAAAAGTTCTAAAGTTTCTCCAATTTTAAGTGTTAGTTGATAGATTCTGAAGCAGACTTGCAAGCTAATTTCTTGTACTTTTAGAAAAATCAGTCTCTCAGTGACCTGGCTACTGAATTATCATCTCAAATGCCATATTTTCTTAATATTTCATTATGATGTAACCTTCAAAGGACAAAAATTACATGTAAGTCATAAAGCTTATTTCCCTAGAACCAAAAGGAAGTCTGCCTTGAAATTTGTAATAAAACTCTTTCCTCTATTTCACACTATACAACAGACACACGTTAGACCCCAATTTTTCTGTTACTCCGACTCACCACGAATTTGCTGTTAAATAGCTTTTCATTGAGATTGAACATTAAGATCCTACAAAGAAGTGAATTCTCAGTTCACAAAAGACTGATTGCCAAGCCCTGCAGCATTTATAAACATCAAGGTCAATGTGAAATGTAGGTCAGTGAAACTTACTTGCAAAATTGCTCTGGACTCATAACCACCATTGCAATGTATAGCACAGTTGCAGCTTTTAAGTATACCTCTACTACCACTTTCTGTTCATAAAACCATGAGGTTATTTTGATCCAGGTTTGCTTTTTTCCTTCAGTTAGCATTTTATGCATATATGCAAGCTATCCTTTTAATCTTGGCAATTTATCTAAAGGAGAAGCTTTCTTGGCAATTTATCTAAAGTAGAAGCTTTCTTGGACCAAAATCTATATAGTTCTGATTAATGCCTGTGTCACTTTAAACAGTAATCCCTTAGTTGTTCCCTTTTCCTCTTTTCTGTCTTTGTTTTATACTGATACTTTAATGTGCTTATTGGGTTATAAGGTACTCATAATAATATAAGACCATAGCCACGTAATGGAGTATAATCATAGTAAATGGTATCCCACATTGCTCTTGGCTTTCTAATTCCCAGATATTAAGGCTTAGGAATGTATAAATGTATGAGATAATTTTTATTTTAGGATTCCTCTGTGTTGTTGTATAGCTAGTTCAGGAAAGACCAACTTTGCTGGTGTGATTTCCTTCTCATTTGCCTCTTGTATACCTATTATGTACCAGATACTATGCTATGCATTTTTCCTATGTAGTTTTATTAATCCTCACAAACACTACCGAGCTAATTATAATTATTAGTTCCCCATTTCACGAATAAGGAGTTTAATTCAGAGATGTTAAGTAACTTGTTCAATATCACACAGCTTGTAGGTAGCATATTCAAGATGTGAATCTATGTCTGTCTAACTTTAAAGCTCATACTCTTTAATTATGTTAGGCTAAATTTTCTACTTTCTTCCCACATATTCTTAACAATATCCCCTATCTGTATAACACTCCTGAGTTAAGTATAAGGTAAGGAAACAGTCAAGTTTCTTAGTAAAGAATAATACCAAGCTCTTACCACAGATTTTTACTAACTGTGTCTCTGTTAAATAACTGTGCCTCCCAATGACTTGATTTGGAAATTGTTGGACTATTTAAAGTGTAGAGAGTGCTGGTGGAGCTTCTTAATCTTCTTATATGTGTACAAAGAATTCAGTATGAATCACAAGGGTCAAAACCAGCAAGAGAAACTTAAAAGAATAAATATAAAGCAGTGTGCTTTTAGATAATATTAAGTAGAGGAAGTCTTTAATGCAGGTCAACTGGAAAACACCACTGGATTTTAGTTGGCCACAAGCTCAATAATAGATAGCAGTGGGGCATGACTATCACAAAAAAAGCGAACTACATTTTAGGTTCCATTGATATAAGAAAAGGACCACATTTAAGGAATGAAAGAGCCCTTTTATAGTCTACATCTGGTATACTGTGATCAGTTCCAGATGACACATTTTAAAGTTAACATTGACAAAGTAATATTTTTTCCAACAGTAGGGTAACCAGGATGGTAAGATGTTAAAATAAGTGTATGATAGATCAAAATATGTTTTTATCCTACAGTCAAAAATGTAGGAAGAAATGGAAGGGAAAATAATAGGTCTCTCCAGATATCATTTATGTTGTCACATGCAACTTTAAGACCAGTGGATGGAAGTTTTATGAAGACAAATTTTATATTGATTTTATATTAGTTAGGAAAGCCCAACAATGAAACAGACTGACACATAGCATAGTCACAAAGATGCAAATAGAATAGCAAAAAAATTGTCCAGGATGTCCAGGCTCTTCTCAATTCTAAGATCCCTTACCTGAATGATAGCCCTGGCATTTTTCTTTCATTTTATTTATTAACCTATCATGTCATGTGGACCAAGCCACTTTTCACCCTCTTTTTATTTAAGCAACGTAGAAGAAGGTATTCATTTAATTACTTTGAGAAAGAACTGTGGGTTCCTCTCAGAACAATCTAAGATTTCATTATCTAATAGAGGGATGGTTTTAACAATCTAATCCTAAAAGTTGAATTTATAGAGTCAGTCAATCAACAAGCCTATATTAAGCAGGTAATGAGATACTAATGCAGAAAGGCTCAGTCTGTACTCCTAAGGAGTATGTAAGTCTAGTAGAAGTGACAGAGAAGTTGAGGATTAATACTTGAGTACAGTAATATGTGATAGATGAGTGAATGAGGTTGAGGGTAAGCACACTGGATCTATCTAAAGAAGAATGAGAATAAAAGAAAGTTTCCTAGAGGAAGTAACACTTAAGCAGGGTCTTGAAGAATGACTAGAGTTAACTTGGTTAGACAGATGAGGAAAACATTTATTATTAGCAAAAAAAGCACGTAGGAAGAAGTGTGAAACAAACCTACAAGTGTTTTCTTATTGTGGGAGCAGAAGGTGTATTAAACCAATGTTGGTAGATGTGACCAGAGAGATCAACAAGTTGAAAGTAACAGAGAGAAAAATTGCAATATTTGTTAAACAAAGGGTTAATATGGAAATTATATGATGAATTGCGACAAATCATTATTTAAAGACCCCATTATATAAATGGGGCAAAAATATGAACAATTGGCATAAAAACAAATATGATCAATAAAAATATATTCCATTTCATGAGTATCCAGTAATATCCAAATTAAAACCAAAATTAAATCATTTTACCTATTTAATTAGCAAAAAATGAGGATATTAATAATATTAGTGCTAGGGAGGAGATGGGAAAATAAGAATGTACTTGTCATTCACTATTGATAGGAGTATAGATTGACATAGATTTCTGGTAGACTATTTGAAAGTATCTTATTTTAAAATGAACATATTGTTCAACTCCAGAACTCCACAACTATGTAACTATTCTAGATGTCCACACAATAACCTAAATACTCACTGGGAAGAAAATGGTTAGATAAATTATTGCATATTTGCTCTAGTGAATATTATGAGGCAGTTAAAAAGATGGCGGTAGATCAATATCATGAGGGGTCTCAAAAACAGAGAATCAAGTTTAAACATAAAAAAATCAAGTTAAGAGCCAGATATGTTGTATAATCTCATTTGGCTAAAAAATGCACAAAATGAAACTGTTGATTTTCCTATCTATGTATGTTAACCTACATCACATACAAGAACATCTGAGAAGGCCCATATCAAAATGATAGCAGCAGGGGCTGGGATTAGATGAATAATAAAAAGGGAATTTTCATTGTTCTAAGTTATTTAAATTTTAATAAGAATATATTTGTGCATTACAGTGTAATTTAAATTATAAGCATTATTCTTAAATCTGTGGGGAGCCCTTAAAAGGTTTTAAGCAGGGAAATCACATAAACACATTCGGAGCTTAGTAATATCCTTCTGCCAGCTGAATATAAAGGGGATTGGTGAGAAGTTAAACTGGAGTTAGGGAAGCCAAGGAAAAAGTGATGGCAGTAATCCAGAGTATCAAATAATGCTGGACTTAACTAAGATTGTGCAATTTCAGTGATGATGGAAAGAAAGAGATGACCAAGAAAGATATTTACTACATAGATTTCACAGGACACCACCCCTTAGAATAGGAAAGTGATTGTGAGACAGGAGTCTAAATGACCGTCAAGTTTCCAACTTAGAAATTAGCTGAATGGTCAAGTCCATTCACTGAGTTAAGGAATCCAAAGGGGTGTGTGTGTTAGGGGATGGATTATAGGAATTGTGATTCTTAGATCCTTGCTATCTTGAGGAATTGGGGGTTTTGAATAGGTTGGCTACCTGAAAGATTTTTTCTATCAGATCTTTTTTTCCAAGAGCAAAGCACCTATCCTCTATAGAAGGGGTCAATGGCAAATGGGTTCCATCTAAATATCCTAGATTTCTATGAAGTTTCAAGAAATTTCTAGATTTCACACAAAGTTTGTCAGTGGATTTTTCCCTTTAGTAATCCAGGGAACAGCTACATCTACGTGTGGTAGGGATGGCATCATTGTGGGAGAAAGTATATCAATCTCATCCTCTAAAGAGTTGTACCCCTCCCGCTTTCCCCCCATCCACTCACCAACCAGCCTGAGCAGCTAACATTCAAAGCTTGGAAGCCCAAGCTTTGAGCAGTGTCTTCTGTCAGAATAGTCTAAGTGCACGCTGACTTATAAGTCTTGACAAATTTGGATTCTTTGAGTCAGAAATACTTTTGGCCCTCAAGTTGATCCCAATGGAACTTAAGTGGAAGAAGAATTCAATTCGAGAAGACTACTTGTTTTCCTAAATTCAAAGCGTACCGTCTTTATTTAATCTATATACTTTGTTTTATTGTTGAAAATGAAAATAAAAATGCATTTGTGTATAAAACTGACATTAAAATTAGATTAGAAATGACCCATGGGATGTTTCCATTTATCAATCAGAATTCATCAAAAGTAAAAGGTTTATATCTAAATAATGGTAGAAAGTATATGATAAGAGTCATTCAGTCATGCATTAGTTT
This sequence comes from Neophocaena asiaeorientalis asiaeorientalis, assembly GCF_003031525.2. Classification (NCBI taxonomy): domain Eukaryota; kingdom Metazoa; phylum Chordata; class Mammalia; order Artiodactyla; family Phocoenidae; genus Neophocaena; species Neophocaena asiaeorientalis. The sequence continues at coordinate 3,334,551 of NW_020174703.1, forward strand.
TTACTATGTAGAATAATACTCTAGAATAGCCAGAAGGATAATTATGAAGGTTGTTTCAAATTCAAAGTGTGAGATGAAGTCATCACAGGATATTGACGCAGTTAATTCAGGGACCAAGCATGTTAAAGGAGGACAAATTAAACTATCAGTTTGTGGTTAGATTCTGTTGGGAGTGACAGAAAATCCCATATAACAGTGGATCAAAAGAATAAAAATTATTTCTCCACACATGAGCAACATCCAGAGGTAGGCAATCGATAGCTGGAAGGATGCCTTCATGATTCTCAAAGACTCAGCAGCTTCCTTGAGTGGCTATCCTCAGCACACAGTCCAGGATGGTTGCTTAGCTCAGTGCTTTAAGAAGGAGGAAAGGGTAGCCACGGTCATATTTCCTCCACTTAAGGGCACTTCCTATTACACTCATTGGTCAGAACTTAGTCATATAGCCTCATCTGGATGCCTAAGGAAGCTGAAAAAATATTTTATTTATTCTGACCAGCAAGTACCAGCTAAAAATCAGAGGTTCTGAAACGAGGAAGAAGGAAATAGACATTGAGCCACCGTCAGTTTCTGCCATCAGGAGGTCAGATCATGACTAGAGATGCAGGACATTCCTCAGTCACCAAATATGAACTGAAGTTGTTCCTTTTGTGGGATAACCAGCATGTGCTGGAAGCATGTTAGTCTTTTTCTTTCTTTCTTTTTATTTATTTATTTATGTATGTATGTATGGCTGCTTTGGGTCTTCCTTGCTGTTCGCGGGCTTTCTCTAGTTGAGGTGAGCGGGGGCTACTCTTCATTGCAGAGCGCGGGCTTCTCATTGCAGTGGCTTCTCTTGTTGAGGAGCATGGGCTCTAGGCGCTTGGGCTTCAGTAGTTGTGGCTCACAGGCTCAGTAGTTGTGGCATGCAGGCTCCGTAGTTGTATGGGGCTTTCTAATTAAGTACACTCTTTTTTACTTTCCCAACCCTGTACCCACGTTACCCTGGAGTTAACATTCAATGTGAGATCTATATGCCTTTGAGTATGAATGCGTAACTCTCAATGATTGAGTTTGATCCAACTGCTCATTCAGCTGAAGTGAATTAAGGCTTCTAGGGCACCAGGGTACCATTTAGCAAATTACCTCATCCAGCACACTAAATTTGCCTCACATGGGTGAACAGCTTTCTTCCAGGGAGCAGTTTCATCACCCCAGTTCTCCACTGGCCCAACTTTATTGGTGCTAAAGGGTGATTCATATGACACAACATTTACCCACAGCCTCAGACAATAAGACTGTATAATGATGTTCTCCATTTAAGAGCACAGGTGCCAGTATTTAAAGGGTAAATAAGAGAGCTGTTTTCTTTGGATTTTTTTATAAATCAAATGTAAATGAAAGTGCATCATTATTCTGTAAACTCTGAAACTGTAAAATTTGGTGATAAATTCACCACTGTATAATAAAATGACTTGGCCTCTTAAACGTATCAATAAACAAGCATCTTTTTCTTTCAGTACTAAGGCAACAACATGTACACAAAATGAGCCTATTTAAATAGCAATAAAATTGAATGTAATACTTTGAAAGCAGTAAGTTTTTTTCATTTGCCAATAAAAATGTTCTCTTAATTTTAACTCAGTCCTGTTCTTCTCTTAGGTATTAACTCCAGACACTTATTGGTTCCTTTTTTGAAAACTAACATCAAGAGCATAAAATATATTTTGTGGTGCCATAATTTGTTAAATGATGCTTTGATAGTGGCTGGGTGCCCAAAGAGCCCATGCAGAAATAAAATGCACTCAAACTGCTTCCAAATGTTTTCCTGTCCACATATATCATGTCAGAAGCTGCAGTTTCTCTCACACTGTCACTGTATCCAAGAAGCTATAGTCATTGAGCACCACTAGCAGAACATTTTCACAAACTACCCAAATTTACATCCAAGCCAATATTTAGAATGTAATGAAAAGCATGTATGTTAAGTGAACCAGTAATCTATGATACAAGAGTCTGAAATTGTCTTGGAACTAGCTCTGAAGAACAAATTAATGGGAGCATTTTCAACAGTGAACAACGCCTGCCAGCCTTCTTTCTCTCACTTTTTCTCTGTACGAAATCCCTGAATTTCCTTCAGTAATTCTCACAGAACAAGATGTACTTGGATCCTCATTTTGAATTCAGTCTAATGGCCCGCCAAGGATAACCTAATGGTAAACAGTCGTGAAAGTGGTAGCACAGTGAGGGGCTGGAATATTGTCAGTGGAGATGTTATTTCAGGCAGTCTCAACATGCCCAGTTCATGTGGCTTAAGAGTAATAAAATCAGGCTTCTTTAAGTCTGTTTCCATGTTCTCCCTTTTTATCAGGAATGAGTGTTATCTCAGATTGGACCTGAAAGTTAAATTAATATAGGCCTCAAAGGCATGAAGCTTAAAGAAAGGAATAGCCTCAATAAAAATTAAAAGATACATTAAACTGGATAATGCCTGACTCTTTTCAAGCTCATTTCACATTTAGGTTCTCCTTTGAAAATAGAGCCCAACACAGGTATTAGTTTGTTTCAGGCCACAGTTGAAGTTGCTGGCTTGTTTCTAAGAGAGTCAGGCCCCCAGAGAACGTCATCTCTAGCTCTGTGCCTCACCTTTCTCTTGGGCTTAAACAGTTCAGATTGCTCTCCCCTCAAGAGCTTCTCTATTTGCCCCTTCAATCATAAATGAGAGGGCACATAGGCAAGACTGAAAGAAATGAATGAGAGGATATGTGTGGAGACCCCCATATCTGGCTGTTAGTGTGATTCACTGTCCGTCTGTCTGTCTGTTAATAAAGAACATAGGAGCTAGTGAGAGTGGCTTTACATGTCACAACATTTTTTTTTTTTTTTTTTTTTTTGTACTCGGGCCTCTCACTGCTGTGGCCTCTCCTGTTGCGGAGCACAGGCTCCGGACGCGCAGGCTTAGCGGCCATGGCTCACGGGCCCAGCCGCTCCGCGGCATGTGGGATCTTCCCGGACCGGGGCATGAACCCATGTCCCCTGCAATGGCAGGCGGACTCTCAACCACTGCGCCACCAGGGGAGCCCCACAACCTTTTTATGACTCTAATGATATTTTGACTCACCTGCTAAACCCGTTGCAACTTAGAAGTTGTTATCAAAGCCAACAATAACATTGTCATGAATAAGGAAGATGAAGATATGCTTTGTAGTTGCTGTTTTTAAAAGTTATTGTCACAAGTGACCCCTAAATGCAAATAGCATGCTAAGTTCTGTTGGAAATATAAACATGAGAAGCTCTTCATGGAATTTATTATAAGATATGTCATCAACAGGAAGAATTATACTGCAAGGAAAAAAACGTGATAGTGTTATATGTGAGAGAAGGAAAATAGCCAAGAAAGGTGGGTAGGGAGGTCCTCCTTGACTGTCTATTTTGTGCTAGGCATTTTATAAGCACTCCTTTGTACAACTGTCTTCATGACTGACTATTTCCACATGTTACCTAAATGGGAACTGAGCCTCAGGAAGTGGAAGTGACTTCGTGGTCATCCAGCAAGCTACGGCACATAAGGTTTGACCTTGGATCCCTCTGACTCCAGCACTTGTGCCCTGTGGTTGACAATTATTCCTGCAGTGACGAAATGAAAAGTCTCTTAAAAGAGATGGCACTTAGGCAGGGCATTTAGAATGGATCAGACCACGAGGCAGCATTCTCACTTTGTGCTGGGAGTAAGCAACACATTAAAGGAACAATGAATATTCTAGTATATTTGAACTAAGAAGTAAAGATTTTGAAGCCACTCTTATGTATTGGGTTTGTGCTCAGCAGTAAGGAGATTTTGAAGCTGAAAAGTGACATGATCTGAACTGGAACTACTTGGGGAGGATTCCTCCTAAGTGTTTCCACCATGCACGGTCGCAGGGAATGACATGGAGAGAAATCCCACATGCTTACCTCAAGCAAAAAGTAGCTTCCTGGAAAAGTGGATGTGTCTTTGCCACCACCATTGCCATTATGGTGCCACCCCAGGCATACATTTACGGTATCAGAATTGATGTAAAATCATTAGGGACTTGATTAGTTTTGTTCTCTGTTGGCTGCTCTCAATTATTTTCAAGACCAATCGTGTTCCCTGATTATTTCAAGACCAATCCAATTTTCCGAATGGTAATTAGTAAACCAAATTATCCTGCCATCTACTCCACACCATACAGATACCAAATGAGTATGATTCTGACCTGAAAAAGCCAACAAAACTTTGAAAGGAATTTAAATATCTTAACCTTAATTGAGAAATGCCTGGTAGGTAGTAACACATTTTTTTGTAGATAACACTGCCAAGGGTGTTATCATCAATATCTGGCAGTGAAACTAAATTCATATTTTGTACAGAATAGAGCAACAATGTGATGTACCTGACAGCAGGATACATGCTAGCAACGAGTGGCCAGTCTGGTCTGTAGGCAGCCTTGGAAAATTACAAAAAGGCAAATGCAGCCTGCCTCATGACCTCTTTATCAGGTGTGCTAAAGGTGCGACCCTCCCTTTAGTAATGTGACAGATATACCCATAGTTCATAAATATTAAATCATAGTACACGTTAGCTGTGAGCTAAATAGATCTAGCTTTCATACAAAGGCTTCTTAGCAGCTCCTTAGCTGACTCCTTGGCACCTGAAGTGTAAAAGCATTTTTAAAGAACAGATAGTTTAAAAGTCTGACCCAAGAAAGAAAAGGCTGGGTTGGCATCTGCCAACCAAGGCCCTCAGTCAGGAGGACACACTTTTCAATTTCAGTTCACTGCATCACCACTTCTTAGGAAAAAGAATTCTAGAATTTTAATCTGTCCCTGGTTCCTAAACATTGGCTCTGCGTAAGCATTTAAAGTAGAAGGTTATAAATGTCGTTGAGCTTGACTAATTATATACAGTTTTGATGATATTTATATTATTAGAGTATACATGGTTTAAAAAGCTCTGACATCAAGAAAATTCAGTCTATTATTTATCCAGATAAAGTCAAGCTCTGAACTCTTCATCTAAGATGGTTTTACTTCAACTCAATAACTATTACATTGAGCTCCTACCATGCACAAGTTCTGGGATTGGTTATACAGGAGAGAATAAGATGTGCATGACTCATCCCTGTTCTGAAGGAATCACAACCTGGTAGGGAAGACAAACATGTCAGCCAGAAGTCACCAGCTGGCAGCCCACAGGCTGAAGTCAGCTAAGAGGTGTGTTTTATTTGATATCTACAAGGTTCTTTAAAGCTTTGAATTCATTGTCCTTAGCCAGAACTTTTACCCTTCAGCTGGACTCAGTGCCTTTGTCACCAACCTGATATATATTGTACTTGACAGGTCCCAAAAGGCATTGGAGTTTGGTATCATAAAATTGTAAACGAATAAATACTGTCCTTATGATAGCATTTTACCTCTATTATAGTACCAACGTTAACAGGGGCACTGCAGGAGGAGTAGCAAGTTCTCACCAGGTTCAGTAGGCATGTTTTCACAGAAGCCAGAGGGCCTTCCAGGAGGAAGAAATATCATGGAGGCCTGGAGACATGAAATCATAGGTCAAGTTTAGGGAATTAAAGAGAAGAAATATTTTTCCCTCATTTATTAAACACTTACTGTCAGCCATTAATAGGCACTTCCTAGATGATCCACAATAAACCAATGTAAGCGTTTATTATTAGCTCCATTTTTCAAATGAACAAACTAAGTATCAGAGAAGGTAAATAACTTAACCAAGATTAATCATATGGTGAATGATTGAGTCAGAGTTCTGCTTGCCCTCAAGCCTAGGCATTTTCACTAGTAAACCTGATGGATGTACTGGCAGATTGCAAATTTAGTCAGGATACTTTTTTGATAATTAAAATTCCAGGTGCTACTGAACATAAACATAGGTAAGACTGCTGGACAGAACCCATATTTGGGGAAAATATAGGCTTCATTTAATGTAGCAGTAGAATAAAAATTAAGTAAACAGACTTTTAAGCTTAAAGGACATTTAGGGAAGTTCTACTCCAAGTTAATTTTACAGGTTAGGAAACTAGGTATTTTTTTAATTTTTTTTTTAAAGTTAAAGAACTTCTGTATTAAATATTAATTAAAATGTATTTTTCAATAACTGTTCTTAATCAGCTTCAAAATATTTTAATTCTCCTTGTTAATGCTATAGTTTTAAAAAATAATTTACAATAACAGTTTTATCACACATATCTTACAAGTTTAAAAATAACTCAGGAAAATCTGAAAATTTCTTTTTAAAAGCACTGAAGATGAACTCATAAAAATCTAGCCATGAAACTGCCCTCTTTGCTTCAATAATTTTATTATGACCTATTGAACAACAGGATGAGAAATCTATAAAATTCATATTGCAGTGACCTGAAGGATTAAAAAAGAAGCCAAAACAAAGCAGTAATGATTGCATGATCCTTTAATTGTATTTGGTGCCGAAGAATCTACATGGAGATTAGCTGTGCTAAAAGGAAAATACTAATTTCATTGTAGGCATATTTCCATTTATAAGAATTTAGGAAATGGGCAAAATTTTGTAATTGCATCTTTGGCTTAGCTTAGTTAGAATCATTTCCTGAAAATAATAGTGTCATATCAAAAAATATTTTATTTCCACTTCTTGTACTAGAAATGTGTCATAGTGCCAGGTAAAAAAAAAGGTGCTTCAATAAATATTTACTGGATAAATGAATAAGTCCATAAATGGATAAAAGGATAAATGAATGAGTCATTCATAAACAGAGTGATTCTCTCTCACATTCTAAGCCTAATTAAAAATTAGCTCTTGGCTAGTCATTAGAAAGTTGCCACTGGCCTGGGAAGCAAGTAAGCAGGCAGAGTATTTCCTTAGATCCTAGCAAGATATTTGCCTAAGGAGCAATTTGTCACTTTTCATTCATCATTGAGGTATCCACTTATTCAGCTTGCACTCTGTGCATCTTCTGATCTACTTAGAAGAGACCAAGTTGGGTTCCCAGCTGGCCCGTCTCAAGCTTTACAATAAAGCAGGAATCTTTTCTGTACCAAATTAGGCAGAGCAGCTTACTTTTTTGTAGACTGCATGCTTACATAAAGAGACCAAAAATAAAGTTCTCAGTGGAGTGAGAGTCATTCTTCCAATGCCTTACATAAAAATAGCTCTTCTTACGGTTGCTGGTCCTCTTCACTGGTGATGTAACTGTTAGAGTCTGAGTCTTCATCCACCATCACAGAAAATTAGGAAGCATGTGTTCAAACAAAACTAATGAGCTTATGGTTTTCTTTTACTTCTCTCAGAGAAAGAATGTGTAATGCTATAAATTATTGTAACAGAAGAAGAAAGAGGCACATACATGAGATACACAAGGAGTGGAGGGAAACACAAACAATCTGACAAAGAAGGAACAGCTGAAATTAGACAGATGATAGATAGATAGATAGATAGATAGATAGATAGATGGATAGACAGGCAGGAAGGCAGACAGACAGATAGGGAAAGAGGTAGAGAATCTCTGAAGGTTCAGAAGTGAGCATTTCTCAGGAAACACAGCCCTTCAACATAGCATTTGGTTTAACAGACTATGTTATCACTGAACTTTGAAATCATTCATACTGTAGCTCAGAGATACCATCGTTAACCAAAACCACACAGTTATGGAGAGGCTGCTATATGTCAGTTACAGAACTCTATACTGGATACTTACGGGTGAAGAAAGGATCTCTACTCTGAATGTATACATACTCAATTCTTAGCTCTCCAAATTTTTGGTCTTGTCCCTAACAGTAAACATTTTTGAGCCCCAAATCTCTACTATATGAATACTAATTTATGTCATATATATCTACTATTTTACTGTATTTATTGTAGTTTTATATTTATTATAAACCACTCAAAATAATTTAAAGGAATGAAATTAAAATATTTTGAGATAATATTCATTTATATGTTAATAACACAGACTTTATCAATTTAGGTCTGATTGTAAGTTCAGTTTATTTCAATACTTGCTTTCAAATAATAATCACACCACACATAGGCACAATATACATAAAATGCAACATATTAGGGCCAGGTTTGTTATGTTATGTGTAAATCCCTGTTTTTAGTATTGCTCCCAGTGACTATTTGTGATCTACTCTTTTTAGATCAGATTAAATCATCCTTGCATTTCATATTGTGCTTGAAAAATAACTCATTTTAGGAGTTGAAGACAGAGTTTCCATACTCTATATTTATTTAATACACTCACATATGTGTACATGTTTTTTTGGTTTTTTTGTTTTTGCGGTACACGGGCCTCTCACTGTTGTGGCCTCTCCCGTTGCGGAGCACAGGCTCCAGACGCGCAGCCTCAGCGGCCACGGCTCACGGGCCCAGCCGCTCCACGGCATGTGGGATCTTCCCGGACCGGGGCACGAACCCATGTCCCCTGCATTGGCAGGCAGACTCTCAACCACTGCGCCACCAGGGAAGCCCTGCATACATGTATTTTAAGTTTCCAGTTCTAAATTGTTTGTCTGTCTTGAATTAAGACTATGCATTCTTTGTCTATACGTAGATCAAATGGTTATCTGCAAAAATACAGCCTAATGGAAACAATTTGAAGGAGTCAAATCTCAAAAGTTCATGTTATAGGGATGCTGCTCTTATTAAACTTTTCGGCATCAAAATTAAATTATTGATATGTAATCTTCGAAAAAAGGATTTGTTCTATTGGGGATATGTGTATGTGTGTGGGGGAGGGGTAGTTCTTCATTAGAAAATTTAATTAATCTTTATTTCTGTTTCCCATCTAAAGAGGTTTCTTTTTTAAAAACATTAGGGCTAATAGTATTATCTTCTATTTATGAGAATTTACTCACATTTAAACCTCACAAACAGCCCCGTTAGGTAGGGTCAGTTATTTTCATTTCACAGAGGAGAAAGTTGAGGCACAAAGAGTTTAAGGTCATAGTTTGTTATCTTTTACACAAATTCTTAATGATATCTAATTTCTAATATAAAGTTATTTCAGAGAGATTGCTGCAATATCAAATGAAAAATGGGATTGTTTTTCATTGAGTTTGTGCTAAATATATTTTATTATAATTCTTTGAAAACTGCTAACTCTACAGGCAAGATTATTCTCAGATGATCTGAGTGATTAGTCCTCCATTCATTAATGTCAGAATACAGGCTACACCAACGTCTTCACACTGTTTCTTTACCTCATTATATGACCTATTCATTAGCAACCATTTTTTTAGGATTCTTTGTTCTCGGACAGTGTTTTTCAATGGGTGCTACCAGCATTTTGAGAGAGAATTCCCATTTGTGCAGGCAGGATACCACTTACTGCAAAGCCTTCAGCACGCATCCTGACCCCCACCCACTAAACACCAGTGATGTCTTCCCACAGTCATAATGTGCAAGGCTCCCTAAATGCATTGAGAACCACTGAGTTAATGAAAGACATAAATCACCAAGCCCTGCAGCCAGTGACTTATGTTAATCTTACCTTATATCAGTAGTTAATAGTGTCTTTTATCCATCTGATATCCATAAGTGTTTGAAATTATATTAGAGTAGGGTTACCAGGTTTAGCAAGTAAAAATACAGAACACCTAGTGATCTGGTAACTCTATATTACAGACAGTATAATGCTAATGTCACATGTTGGTCTCTCTTTAACCCGCAACTCAAGATCACTAACAAATTGGAAACTCAAGAATTTGAGATTTAACTCAAGGAAAGCATGTATGAAGTGACACATTTTACATTTCAAACTTGTAATGGCTAGAGGAATACTCTCATCACATAAAAATCTAATTTGTATTAACAAATACTTAGGCTATTGAAAGTAACTAAAATCAAAATACTCGTGGAAATTTATATTTCTCCTGGTATAGATAGTAGACGTTGTTTATTATTAAGCTACAATGTAATTGATTAATAAATTCCACCATTACTTTAAAAAAACCCAGTCAGATGGGGTCAGCAACTTAAGAAATAGAGCAAATCAGACAAAAATTATTTCATATCAAATTCCAAAAGGTTTGTGAACTTAATTTCTTGCGAATTAAGAGATAAGGGAATTATAACAAAGAATAACTTCAGTTTTCCTGATTGAACTGTGAAAATGTAGAGCTGTAGTGTTTCCTGCAATCTCTATCGACATGGCTGACCTTAAGAAGAAAACTGATAAGGCGTTATTATCACACAATGTGATATCTCAGTGGAATATATATTCATGCGCACCACCTTTTCTCTTTGTTTCAGATATAAAAAATGACAGTTACTTAAGGAAGAGATGCCACAATAAATGAAAGACTTTTTAACCCACAGTAAAGAAACATAACAAAGCCATTATGAATGATGCAGCAAGTTTAGGAAAATGAAAGCTGCTATTAAAGATGACAGGCCATCACAACAACAAAAGTAGTAATCAGTGTAATTGTAGCAATAAAATAATATTTGTATTTAGTTTCTTTCAAGGAGTTAAAATAATGGACATCTTTTCTAAGTTAACAGTTTTGAATAATGTTGGCAAAAATAGCAAAAACTCAGATAAAAAGCTCTAAATGTGAAGCAGATAAACATTATCTAGAGTCACTGTTCTACATGCTTTTGTTTTCCTTCAGATTTCCTTTAAGATAATTACATTTATGTCTCTTTTACTTTCCTCTTCATGACGATGATATTCTTTTTCTTTATGATCTAGTGTTCTTGAACCAGGCTTCTGATTACTTGACTTCAGTAAATCCACAGCTAAAATTAGATCATTTTTGTTTTTCACAGCATGTAATAAAATCTGAATTTCTTGTAATTATTTTCCCTGTTGTAAAATCCCCATTTCTTTTGTAACTTTAAATAAGAATGCTTTATAAATATATAATTATCTCCACGTGGTATTCAGTGAAGCTGCTTACATTGATGAGTGTTTTCGCAGATGATGACGAAACATTGCAGTGCGGGAAATGCCTTGCGTGGGCAACACTGCACACAGGCTTATGTTAACTTTATGCTCGGTGATAAATATCCCATGTAGTAATAAAAGAGTAGTTAATTTCACTGTTCATGGAAAGTTACCTCAGAGCACTCTCTGGCTTACATTTGGCATTTTTGCCACACCTCTGAATGTTTAAGGGACTCCAGCTCTACTGGGCCATTTTACTAAAGCCCCGTAAAATACACAACAAAACCAGTTTATGCACAGTATAAGACACTCTTTCTATACTTTCTTTAATCCAGTGTACAATATATAGGCCTCACCCATGAAAACATTCATTGTAACTTTGCTCTTTCATAAACACATCTCTAAAGATCTAATAAATGCTGCTTTTTCTTTAGCAACAACTTTCTCCATAGAAGCAAGATATAGACAGAATGGTATACCACATCCCTTTAGTCCTGGTCAAAGTTCAAAGAAAAATCAAATCTTAACTTATTTTAGGTGCAAAATTTGTGTCAAAGAACAGAGCAAAGTCTTTTCAAAAATATAGGACTTGCTAAATTTGAACTGCGTCTCTATATATGAAAACTGCTGTGCCTGATGGGGGTTTCAGAGGTCTCGAATGAGACGCATTTCTTACAACTATCAGTGTAACTTGCTTTTAGGGTATTACTGTGATTTAAACTTAGATATACTGTATCAATTACCAGTGCTGCCCATGCACTAATATTGCATGTATATTACATTTTCTTCTGAATGATTTTAGAAGCTTTCAGGTCACTGAGACACCAAAATGTAATGCCGCTATTCCAAAGTGCTAAGTTTCTAACTCGTATTCAGGGGATCTCAATCTCCCATATAGGAAATGACTCATTTATTTTTAATCTATAGTGGAAAGACTTTGTACTGGGAGTCCACCAGCCATGTGATATCACTTCCCCGACTCAGTTTGCTGGTCTCAAAAAAACCAGATTATTTTGACTGGATGATCTCTAGAGTCCTTTTCAGCTCTGATATTCTTTTATTCTGTGATTCATTATATTATTTTATGGATAAGCATCCAAGTAGTTTACTTTTTTTTTTTTGCTTCTCTCTCAATAGCCTCCTTAAAAATGAAAAAGCATGTGGTTCTACCTTTGCAAACTCTCATGTCTTGTCCCTAATAGAAAAGTGAAGCAAATTAAGAAATGTGTATGTTGTTTTTCTTACCACTATTTCAAAAACATGTGTAATTACTGAGTGGTATAGAAGCTTTCCTCATTTTAAGCTGTCTTACTGTTACACCTAAAGTAAATCACTGCTTCTTCTAGTGCAGCACAAATCCCAGATCCTATCGTGGCTATTTTCTGGGTATCTTTAGCTCATGTAGAGATGAATTCTGTATATATTCTGTCAAATGTAGATTTAGAAATTTCATCTTAGCATTCTGATGCTTCTAAACCCTCTTTAATTGTAACTAGTTAAGAGTAACTTTCTTTTCAAAAAACTAGGTTTATTTCTTAAATTTGTGAATAAAAATGCATTCCATTCCTTTTAATTTCATAGCTTCCTTGTAAGGTTTGATTTCTTTGTTGATTATAGGTTTGTTCCAATTAAATGATCAACAACTTTTCCACAAAGAATACTTTTTGATTAATGTCAATTTTTATCTCTTAAAAGGATCCTTCCCGGCCATTGGGGTGGAAACGTTTTGCCCCAGCTTCCTGAGGGCAGGGTTTTTAAATAGCCTCCAGGCCCCGCATCCAGTGCCAGGGAGAGGATCTTTGCCCCCCAGGACTCCTGCTGGTAGGTATTTCAGGTGAATTTTTCTGCCACCATATACAGCAGTAGGACTGTGCTTACAATTGACAGAACAATACAGAAATAAATATTTCTAAAATATATTGTTGAACAGAAATGCAAGTAACTTTTTAAAATGCAGGAACCACATTTGTGATACCTAATGCTCTGAAAATAATATAAAGGAAGTAGAAGAAGGATCTGTAAACTGAGCACCCAATCAGCATAGTGCTGCCTCTTCTAGGAAAGCGTTGTCATAAATAAAAACTAGAGACCAGGTCCCAAATTTGTAACTCAAGAATAAAACAGGGATGAACTTAAGCCACTTTACCACTTGGAACTGGCTAGAAAAAAGAATTTAAAACTGAGTGTTATTAACTGAAAAAGTAATTTTATATCTGAGTAAGTTTACAGAGATTTAAAGTTCCATTTCACTAAAGAAAAATTATTTGAAAAAAGGCCAGAAAGTAGCAAATTTGGAAGAAATTTTTGAGAAAGAAAATTAACATGCAGTTTTCCCTAAAAATATCAATCTGACCAAAGCCGTATTTTATCAATGAGGAAAAACACAATAAAGGATATTGAGCATTTTAAAATGAAATTTCAAAGTTTAGTAAATCACTTTGTGTATTATCCTTGGTATTATTATAATCATAAATTATTTTACTCTTGTCATTTTGTAAAATATTCAGCTGTCTTCCTCCCTGGTACCTGAGGCATGCAAATCCAGTTTATATTTTATGTGCGTTTAGCAAGAAGGAATTAGGATATTGATTCTTGGAGTTTTTATCGTAATTCTTGTGTTTCTTATCACAGTTAATACTTATGCTACAAATTGTGGTAATGACACCAATATTTTCAGGAGGGCTGGCCCAGACAGCAGAATAATGGAAACATTTGAAAAACTAAGAAATACAATGGAAACAAAATCCCATCATGCACATTTCTTGTTTTTCTTAGAAAAATTATTCCATCAAAGCCTAAAATTATTACACTGACATTTTTTCTTTTGCCTTTCAGTTACCCTTGCCTACTTAGTTATAACATACAAAAAGTAACAACCATAAATATGCTTTAGTGTCATTTGGTTTTATCAATGGATAATTACTAAAGTGGTTTCAGACTTTGTAGCCAGCAATGCCACTGATAAGTAGGAACCAAAATTATATGAAATAAAAAATAGCAATTTTAATTCTAATGAGTGTTATGCCACCTTTTTTCTCCCTAGGAAAAAAAAATGGTATCAGTTGCACACGAATTTTATTGTTGGTGGTAGTAGTGATGGTGGTGTTGCAAAAAAATGGAAATAAAAATCTATATAAACTGAGCTCTCAGAGTTAACTGCAAATATAAAAATATAGCATTCATGTCTATTAATATTTCAGTGACTGGAATTGAAGAGATGAACAGACGATTTGTAGTTTAATGACAAACTTAACTCTTAATGACAAATCTTGGTAGATTTAGGTATATTTGGCAGAAATGACATTACAAATCAGTAGTGACTTGAATTATTCAACATCACTGGTAAAAATGACAGCCCTTGTCATTTAGCCACTGAGCCTGATAGAAGTAAGATGGTGTTTCTATAACACAGACACAAAACAACTTTCCCGAGAGGGATCTAAAAGAACATCTAGCGCCCTCTTCTAGGCTTTAAGCCAGATTTGCCTCCAACCTTCATGGGAGAGAAAACCCAGTTCAGTTTCCATGACTTAAATACAAGTCAGGTGTAAAGCAATTGCTTCATAAAAAATGTATAGATCTAAACTTGTTCCCTCAAACTGAAATTAACTCAACTCACTTTTTCTGGCTTATATCACTTGGATAAGTGATCCCTGTACACTTTCTCTGGTACTTTTCAGTAATCACTGCTATGATTTCTAAGGTAATTTTTATCCTCTTCCATTCAACTATAGCTTATTTCCCAAGAATTCTCTTTATATTTTGTGTAAAGAGGAATGAAGCAATGATATGAGAAGTTTTTATTATTTCATATTAAAAAAAAAACAGAACCCTAAAGTATTTCTTTGCCACCTAATAGCTGAGTGACTCTTCAGGTTTAGGACATCAATTTGAGAGCAGAAAGCACTTCCTTCCTTGACCTGTATCATGGTACCTTAAAAAGCTGGCCAAAGGCTGATGCCTACTGGGCAGAAATTAATTTGCTTTCTACCAATTGTTTATATGTTACAGTACTTTTAGGGTCTCATAAGACATTTGCTATGTCATTCAAGGAATCACAAAATCTGTTCTAATGATGGTGCTAATTTAGTTCCCAGTTACTTCCTTAATCAAATTTAAATGAGATACATGGTTATGTCTTATATAAAATAGTTTCTTTGCATTCATGTCACACTGTGCTATCAAGGAGCAATATTTTTGCAGTATGTATTTTTACACTAACTGCAATAATAAGAGAATCACTGAATCATGAGAACCAGAAAGCAGACAAGCCTGAAATCAGTATTTATGTAATTGTTGTCAATTATTTATATGACCTTTTACATTTCTAGAAAGGTCATAGTAAAGGGTTATTATTCTTAGTTTCAAATAGAGAAAAATACCAGGAAGTAATTGGCTGAAAGTTGAATAGCAAGTATATTCATATATTTATTGCAATGTTTTTCAAATAGTAGTCATCCAATGAAGTAGGAAAATCTCAGGAGAGAGAAGGCAGGAAGAGTGGGGAGGGGGGCTGAGAGAAGCAAAGCGGATGGAGAAAGAAAGGAGAAATTAGAAAGACATAAGTGAAATTATATTTTTTGAATCAAACTCTTCTCCATCATATTCTTCCCTATTAAAATCAAATTCTGCCTCCTTGAAAAGAATTAATGTCCCTCTTGGAAATATGTTACCAGGTATATACCGTAAAATAAGCTTGCTCTCTTTGCTCCATCTAGTTATTTCTTTGATTTATTTCTATAATCAAACAGTATTTGAAAGTGGGTAGAACATTTTATATGCCATAGAGTATTGATTATACATAGGGTCTTAGACTGATGACTTATGACACCTTTGCCTTTACACATTTAGTGGCTTATATGCTTACCCTAAACAAAGAAAATCAGAGTAATAAAGGCATTGAGAAACAGAATTATGCACTGATAATGATGGTGTAATAATATATGGAAGTTGCACTGGTCCAGTCTTCCCTGTTACTTCACAGCAATAACTATCTGACATCATGTGATATCTTAAATTTACATAAGATCCAAACATTACAATGTGTCTTGAAAACTAGACTTATTTATAAAATATAAAGGCATATTCATTATACTCAGAAAGTAACATCTTAGGTTGAGCATGATTAGATCAAAAATTCTACCTTACATTTTTCTAGCAGTTTTCTGTCAGTTGTGGAAGACTTGATAATATTTTTCATTACTGAAGTAATTCATATGTATAGATTAGATTCTAGGCCAAACTCAGATATATGCCTTAAACTAAGAAGTTTTTCAGTTATAAGCAAAGCCTACAAAGGAGAAAAATAGGAAACAGGCAGCATGTGGGATACAGAAATAGATAAATTCTAAAAATAAAAATCAATGTTGAAGGTCTTCCTAATACTTCCTTTGTGGTTAGTCTTGGAAGCTCTTCTGAAACACCATCTTCGTTTGTCTACCTATGCTTTAAATATAATGCTATATATAAAACACCTCTTTTGACATTTTTACCTGAGCTGCTCTCTGTTGCATGCCATGTGTTAGGTTCAAGGTAAATGGCAAAGATGGGGTAAATAGCTCTCCTCACCTTCTTGCTTTGTCAATTTTGTGAGACTTCCTCACTGCTTACTCTGAATCAGTTTCAAAAATAAATGTGAACACGTGGGGACTCAAAAATCAGATTTGCAATTACTAGGTATATGATTAATAGTCATGTTTAATATTGTTTATTTATTTTTACCTTAGCAAAGAGATTTGAATGAGCCTTATACTCAAGTAGCCAGACTTTTTCATATCCTCACTACTGTCCCCCTGACTAGTAATGTTAAGATATGAATTCACAATCCAGTTTTCTATAAACCAGTAACAGATCCAACTAGGCCATTTCTATAGCAAAGGAGTTACAGTGCTAAGCCAATATTAAAATGTCTTCAAAGTCTATTAACAATGATTATCAGTATTTTCCTTTCCATATTTCATGTGAAATCCTATCTGATATGGAGTCTGGGCAAATATTGCATGCACTATAATCCAGTCAAAAAATTTTTTTATTGAGAAGGCATATAGTTTAGATATTAGAAATAAGCCAGGAAAAATAAATAAGGTTGAAGCTGCAGAGAATCTAGGATCTAGTGAGCATAATATTATCATATCTTGATGCATATAGAGGACTGCAGAAAAGCAATAATGCAAATACATTAGGTAGCTAGTGGGAAGCAGCCGCATAGCACAGGGAGATCAGCTCGGTGCTTTGTGACCGCCTGGAGGGGTGGGATAGGGAGGGTGGGAGGGAGGGAGACGCAAGAGGGAAGAGATATGGGAACATATGTATATGTATAACTGGTTCACTTTGTTATAAAGCAGAAACTAACACACTGTTGTAAAGCAATTATACTCCAATAAAGATGTAAAAAATAAATAAATAAATAAGTAAAAAGACTGGATGGCAGACTTTGAAGGAATATACAATGAGTTAAGGAAAACTCACATGAACTCAGTTTGCCAAGGGAAATCAACAGTGGAAAAGTATATACCTTTTAAATACAATCAAACTGCAGTTCAGAAAAATCAAAGTAAACCATTTCATTTCTTTGTATGTTCAGGCATCCTAAAAGAAAAGTCAGTAACTTTGTTTTCAATCTACAATTGAGCGTTTCAAAATTAATCACTTTTGACAGCATTTCTGCTTGCTAAAGTTCTCCTGAGGATAATTATTCTTTTTATATTTTTCTGTAGTATATATGGCAATTTGCTTTATTTTATCTTTAACAAATACTGTTGTAATAAATATACATAAAAGGTAAGATTTTGGTTTACTTTTTAAGTAAGAGGTCTTCAGGGGAAAAAAAAGACTCTTCTTTGATTTAAGGGTGTATATTTTATATATTTCTGCAGCTGAAATTGTTGCCAATTACCCTGAATAAGATGTGTGTAAGTGAGTGTTTTTGTGTGTACCTGCTTAAACCAAAAGCTAATTATAATAGGAATAGGATAAACTGGATTAAATGTGCGAAGTAAGGTCCTGAATAAATGATTCAAAATGTAAGCTGTGGTGAAAAGAGAAACCTTCATCTCAATTCTTAACTCCTGGTTTCTTTATTCCTTGCCATTTGTGTGATTTCAAGCCCCAGTAAGCCCTACCCGATACTCATCTGCACAGTTGTGTCTCCTGGAGAACTCTTCTCCTTGAAAGTTTGTTCAGCTGCAGACTTCAGAAGGAAATCCTGTAAACTGCAACTATTTGAAAACTAGGGTAGGGACTCTGAAGCAGGGTCAGACAGGAACCCAAGATTATTCTATTTCAGGCCTGTGGAAAGGCATAGAGAAGAGACGGTCACTGATAAAGTGACAAAGGGAACATACCCAGCCAACAGAAGCACAAGGAAGGTGACATGAGTGACTGTATTTCTAGTTATACACCCATAAACAACCCCCTTCAAGTATTTGCGACACTGTTGTTGCTAGGTTAAAGTTACTTAAAAACACTTTTGGGCATATATTGGTAGATTCCAAAACCAGTGCAAGAAGGGCTAGCCGGATAACATTAAGATTGTGTTCAGTCTGCTTCCTCTGTTGCTTAAAAGCCAGTGAATTCCAAAGAGCATGCGTGTCATCTTTTGGTTCTTTGGCTTACTTGAGGAGAAATACACAAGAGGTTAGAAAAGAATTAAAACCTAAATTTAAGACAACTTGAAGATATCATTTGGAAAAAGAAAAAGATGGGAACACATACAAAATGAAGCTGTAATTTGAACCTTCAAGTATCATTCAGTTTATAAAAACTTTAATCAGTTGCAGGGTCTATGAGTTTAAGGGCTTCTAGGGACCGACGGTCATGATGTTGTCGTACAGGTCATAGACTCAGATTCCTTATGGATTATACTTTGTTTCTTGGCCAAAAATAACATAGACTCTCCTTTCCAAGAAAATGGACATACGATCATATAAATAAATGTTTGTATACAATTTCAGGAGGTCTCTGGACACCCTGAAGTCCATCAATGAAGAATTTCAGATTATTAAAAACTCAGTGTTCTATATATAAAGTTATGTTTTAAGACATCGTGAACAGCAGCATCTTTATGTAAGACTGATAGTGCATTTAAAAGAAAAAAGGAAACAAAGCAGCAGGATGCATTTGATATCAAGCTCCCGAACATTTACAGAGAATTTCTATTTGTTTCCTACCAGAAAGACATGAAAAATCTTAAAAGAGCCTTTAAGTAATCTCCAGATTCTTTTTACTAGTTCTTTTTACTTTCCTATTTTCAGATTCCATAAATAGTTTTAGCCTTTGACTTTCGCTCTTCTTTCTTATTAGCATAAATGTTTCTTTTATCTAAAGATCATTTCAATAAGTTTGAATCTTAAAAATCCAGACTTTATATATATGACAATTTAAATTCTCAGTTGAGAACATATATCTACCTGCTAGGGACGTTCATGTTTTATTATTACAAATTATACCATCTGTTTTCGTCCTATTCAAAGAAACTATCAACACTTTCAAAAGATTCATCCAGGAGCCATTGTCTTCTCCCAAAGAAAAATTCAGAGAAACTTTACACAGCTTGTGAAAGCTTAGTCTCCATGTGAGTCAGTATTTAATCTTTGTGTTGGTTGGAACTGTTGTGTTGGTGTGCTTTCACCTTACTGGAAAACATGATAAGAAACTGAGCTGCTTAAATGCCTCTCGCTCTTTCACAGGGCAGCATGCTTGCCCTTCTGGGCTGCTGGGCCACTTAAGAACATAAGAAAAGTAGGGAAAGACCATAACTGTTGTAAAACACATCTCATCTCAGCATTCATTCTTTTGCATTGTAAGACAAAGCACAGTGGAAGTTGCCCTGTGGCACAATGTTAACTTTTCATAGTTCTATTCACAGAGGTCTTACAAGAAGTGTATTTAGCAAAATTGAACATTAACAAAAAAGTTAAATCCTTTGTAAGAATTGCAGAAAAGATTCAAAACTAAGTAGTAACTTTCCTGGGGGGCAGGGAAAAGAAAAGTAGTTGGTAGTTTAATTTACATCGTATGTATGATTCATTTAACAATGTTTTCTCCATTATAATTAAAATCTCACTATAAATAACCTATGCAGTTAGGATTAAATATATCCTGTCCAGAGGTTTGTTTGATTTTTAAATCTTCTGTTGATTTTCTTTTGATTAGTGAATAATACAAAAGACCAAAAGGCTGAATATTTGATCATTTATGTAATCACAGCACACTTTTGAAGCCAGAAGTAAAGCACAACATTTGAAACACTACTGGAAAATATGACACTTTCTTCCCAAAGCTTCAGGGCTCTTTCTGAAAACATTCCTTTGTATAGGAAACTTAAGATCATTATCATAAACTGATGTTTAAGCGATGGGGAAAGCAAAATCTAAAGGCTATTCCAGCAAGTTTCCTTAGCACACATTTCCTGTTTATATAGATTATCATAAGGCTTTATGGAGCTTTAAAATCCTAGAACTTCTCAAGGACAAAACATCTTTGGCAGCAACACAATGCCCAGTCCATAATGGCTTTCCCAGATGTGTTTCTAAGATGAAGCACAGAGATTTGGGATGATGCTTCATGTACTCTAAATTACTAATGGAGACCCAAGTATTATCTGGGGATATGACAAGATGGACAAGCGTTCAGACTCTGGAGCCAGATTGCCTGGCTTCGAGCCCTGGTTCTGCCAATTGCCCAGTGTGTATCCTTGGACAAGTTCCTTAAACTCGCAGTACATCCGTAATCGTATCTGTTAAATTGAACTAGTGACTATACTCACCACAGGGGTTGGTGTGAGGATTAAATGAGTTAACACATGTAAAGCCCTTAGAACAATGTCTGGCACACTGAAAAACTTATTTTTTAAGTCAGTTATTATTACATATGTGCTGATTTAGATGTAGTATCTATTTTTTAATTACCCACACAAAAATTTTTCACAGAAACCAAGAACAAAAGCGGCATAAAATTATTTATTTGACATGCAGTTTAATGTGGTTTTGAAAAACTTAGCACGTATTTCCTGTTTCATGTCTATGTTTTGAACATTTCAGAGTATTTCAAGTCATGAGAATTCTCTGATATGTTCATTATTCATTGCTACCTAGTGGTAATTAAACTATAGATTATTGTATAATCAATTATTTCTTTCATAATAACCGGAAATCTAAAAGTCACAAATCAACTAATTTCAATGCATGTGCTTTTAATTTGATCATTATCACATATTACTTTTATACATGTGGATGTAATAAAAAAATCAAGAAAGCCATTCTTAAAAACATGTTATTAAAATTTTGCAATATTGTTAGTGTCTTATGTTGAAAACCACAGTCTAACATCAGGCATCTTTGGCAGTAACTTTCATTGCCAACAAGACACTTCTAGTTAAAGAGAAACCTTTTTGCCCGTATGTAATTTCCAGTAGAAAAAGTGCAGTACTGAATATTACTGAAGTTAATTGATACAGACGGTATGCCACTGCTTTCTGGAACTGTCAGGAAAATTATGTTTCATTTCTTTAGCCTCACATCTTAGATTTACTCTAAAACAAATCTAGAAGTGCCACTGTTTTCATAAATGCAAATCAACCCTCCTAATTTCTGCTCAGCTGTTTTATCACAGAATAAAATAATTTATTCTTCAGCATTAATCCAAGGTTATTTGGCTCACTTCTGAATTTAGGAAGCAAAATAAAGAAATTAAGAGAAAGCATGGAACCAAATTAACAATAATTATTATATAGATTTAGGAGTGTCAAATAGTTTTAAGGGTAAAATCAATTCCAGAGCAATCTAAGGTATATTGGTAGAGGTCCAAATTTGTAAATAGAGTACAGAAGACACAAGATGACTTTTTAGATAGGAATAAGAATCTACTTCCTACAGAAGCTATTTCTAAGAAACTCTATATTATAGTATGGTATTTAAAGTAAGAAAATACCCGTTTTGATTATTTTACTCTAGGAGAAACCATCTTGTTCTTTAAAGCAACTTCAAATCTATTGATTTCAGGTGTAAAGAATTTAAGTGGACCTTTGAGACAGTCAGGAGAATTCCTAAATATATTGATCTTAGTCATTTTCAGTAATGAAACTTCTTCACTCTGAAAAACACTTCTTAGCTTAGGGTTCAACATCTAGTCAGTAAGGTAAGATATAATACTCACATTTACTCATTCGTTCTTTAAGCTGTTATTGGGTGGATTGATGTTGATAGTATCAGGTACTATTCTCTGTGCTGTAAACTCATTATCTCATTTAATCCCACACCTCACTCAATGGAGAAGGTGGATTAACACCTCCTCCACAGTGACTTAATCTATCTCATGAGATGGAGGAGGTATTATTATTATGTAAAAATATACAAATGAGGAATGTATATAGTGTACAAATGAGGAGACTGAAGCAGTGAGGTAAGTGAGTTATGAAAGGTCACTTGCCCCAAGTGGAAGCGTCTTCAATAGCATGCGACCTGACTCTAATCCCACATCTTCTAACTGCACTGTGCTGACCACACAAGGCGTAAGGTAGTAAATCGTCCCAATTTGCCTGGGACACAAGGATTTCAGTGATAAAACAGGGAATTAACTGTATCATATAAAAGATGTAAATAGCAGTTATTTTTACTTTGCCGTAAGATATAAAAGAATCTTTATGTCAATGCCAAAGTCCAATAAAATATGGAAATGATCCATTTTTATAAAACTATTTTTTTTTACATAGTGAACAATTGTAATAAGAAGGGGGAAGCAGATAACCGCGCCCAAAAGGAAAGAAAGTAAAGGTACACCAACATTTTTGAGCGGCAACTATTGCCAGACTCTGTGTCAGTTATACGGTTTTTCATCTACTTCTTTGAAAAATCACATATAGTATGTAATATTATCCTCATTTTATAGATGCAGAAACTGAAAGAGCTAAAATAACTTGCCCAAGATCATGCAGGTAGCATAGCTAGAATTGGAATTGTTTTTTTCCTCAAAACCATATATTTTATACTACAAGTAATTTAGGATTAAAGTCTATTGATTTGCCATTCTGTTATTTCAGTAACTCTGCTCTAGGCCTAGAATTATCCTTAGGAAACATCTTTATTTGTGTGTTCCTTCTGGCATTCCAGTCAAAAAAAATTAAGTTGAGTACCTCCTCTGTGCTATATGTAGCTAGTGAACTTACAGAGAAGAATTAAGCACCAGTCCTGACCTCAGCAGCATTTTAGAGTAGAAGGCAGACACCTTTGTAGTTAGTATCAATGCCATACCTAATAAGTGTTATACAATTGTTTAAGATGTAAATGGAAGAAAAAGTAAACCATCAAAGTCATCCTAAAACAAAAAGTGATTCACGGGAAAGTTGACCGTGGAGATGGTATTTAAGTTCTTTTTTTTATTTGTAAGTATATGATTTTACCAAATGAAGACAGTGAGAAGGCAGTCTTCCAAAGAGAAGAGGAAGGTCCAAGTAAAGTCGTACTTAGGGAATTCTGAGTCCCCTAGAGAATTTGAAAAACAGGAGGTGGGGAACTGGGGCTGTAAAAGCTGACATGGAAACAAAGGTAAAGATTGTGAAGGAATGTAATTGCCAAGCAGTTTAGACCTTAATCCTGAAGAAAACAATACAATATGTAAAGCAGTCTTTAAAGGAGGGATGAGACATTAGTCCTTTATAGTAATTGTTTACTTATTTCTATTCCCCTTTCCACTATACACTCCATGAGAGCAGGATCTTGTATTGATTGAGGATGTTTCTTTAGAAACCAGAAGAGTACTTGATGCATAGTAGGCATTTAAATATGTATATCTGCTGTATCACTGAATGTTTAAAATAATGATTATACAAGCATTAACAGGCACAACCAGTAAACGATTATTGTAATACGTCAAGAGAAAACAAAGGCAGAATGTGGACAGTGATGATAGGTTTTGTATAGAATCAGCACCACTTAACAACTTATGGACTAATAAGGGTTTGATTAAGTGGGAAATCCAATATTACAATAGGGTTTCAAACCTGGGTAATTAGATGGATGGTGGTGTCTTAACCAAAACAGAAATAGAGGAGGAAAAGAAGTTTCAAGGGAAATCTTTTTAAGTTTGTATTTGAATTCACTGAAAATAAGATTCATTTGGGACATGATCTGATAATCATCAGGCAACAGTGTTAAGAGGAAAACAATCCTCCAATTTTACTTCTTGTGAATAAAAATAATTATTTAATATATAAATTTGTTCAAATTTGTGTCATCCATATCTCTTGAATGCCTTAGAGGGATAAGAAAACTATTTCATTTATTATGAAATCCATTTGAGATTATAATTATAATTCACTATCAGTACAGCGGAAACAGGGAGTAGAAATAAATTAAATAACTGGCTCAAAAAGTCCTGAATTACAACTTGGGAGGAAGAAAATACAGGCAACCTGTCAATTCAAATTATTGCCATAAATTTCGTTACCTATTAGACAAAATATAGACGTGTTATAACATTAAATAAACTAGATTGATTTAAATCTGTGATAGAGTTTGGGGGTTGTTGAGATTTTTTGGGGTTCTTGATATGACTGACTACACATTAGAAATTGCCAAACTGATAACAAAACACTACATCCAGCACAAACTCATTACTTACGTGAAAATGTTGAATCTGTAATCTCCTTTCAGAGTCTTCTCTGAGGCCAAAAAAGGTGGGCACTGTTTCACTCACAAAATATTTTCCCCAGAATTTCCCTGGAACATTTAAAGAATACCTCTCTTTTGTTTCCTTTAACAACAACACAAGAATAGCCTTATCATTATCTGTTTTCTCAATACCTATATCAAAATCATCGTAAGTATTGAGAAGCTGCAAACTTGAAAAAGATTCATTTGTTAATAGTCTATAAAAGTCTCAGTTAAAGAAAATTATTGTTCTCTATAACAGAAAAAGATGATATGGCATTTTGTGATTCATTGCATTCAGAATATAAGTGATTTCTTATCGAATCTTGATTCTAATGCAGTTTAAAATATCCATAACAGTATCTGGGCTATTCATGAAGGAAAACCAAAGAACTTCACTTTTCGTGTGACTTGTAAAAGTATTTCTGAAGATCTCTTCAACTGATGAGGCTTCTAAGAAAGATCTGGGGATTTTGAGACTTGACTAACATTTAAGAATCCTGGAGCTTGTCCATTGACTCCAGTACAATGCAAATACTAGGCTAATCCTGTGACATGAGGCACTTAGGGTAACTGGCTAAAACTGTAAAACTGGAAATAAGCTGAAATATTTTGAAAATATAAAAAAAAGAGAATCACATCCAAATGTATTTTCTAAGAGCAAAAGTACAATATATAATTTTTACATATTTAAAAATAACACAGAAAAAGCGCTGTTACCAATGGACTTCTCACACCTAACCACATATTTGAAGAATATCACCCTAACTTTCATAATTTCCCTCATACCTATCTACTTTCTTGATTATAAAATGTAATCGTGGACTGTAAGCTTGTAATCTTCACAGTGTATCTAACTTCCCTGTAGAAAACCACTAGGAAACAAATTACAGGTTAGATACCAGCGATATTCCAAAAAAAATAACTCCTTAGTTTAATAACACTTGCTTTCAAATGATGCTACTGAACAAACTACAAAAGACTCAGAGCTCAGGCGTGAAACTTTTAATTTACAAGTAACTGGGGGAGTCTTCCTTTGACTCTTTACTATCTTTAATGAGAAGACGAAACTTCTCACTGATGAATTTTAAGATTGTATAAAGTATCTCCCAAAGAGATACAGATAGCACTAATTTCAAAGTACTTTGTATTCACATAAATTAGAATCTTGCTGAAGTACTTCAGTGTTACTCTCTTAGGAATTGTGAAACTGATGAGAAAAATCAATTTGTTTCTATGAAGCACCTACTCTGCTCAGCTCTATGGGAGATGACCTTGAGAAACCCAGTGAATGGGGATACAAAGCATCTGTGGGAAGATGAGGGAAAAAAACAACCTAATACAAAACCAGGCACACATTTCATAATGCAGACAATAGATGTGATGGGAGTGCAATCATAGGAAATGGCTGTGGGAGACTTCGTGGAGGAGGTGCAGTATATAAATTCTAGGGAGATGTGAGTGTGATTAGGGAAAGAAGCAAGTTGCCAGATAATCCTGGCAGGGGAATACCAAAAGGAAAGGCAGAAGGAGACAGGATTGAATAAGTATAGGTGATAATGACAGTTGATGAGGCAGTAGATGATAAGGTTAGTTAGGAGAGAAGAGGTCCATCACTGGAGAGGATTGCCTAACAGCATGGGCCTCACAGTTCTTATCTATAAATCATGTCTGAGAGGCACCTTTGGCATAAAGGTTAAGAGCTTAAACTCTGAGACAGACTGCTTGACATGGCCACTTAGTAGCCATTTGATTTGGGGCAAGTAGTTTAATTTACTATGCCTCAATTTCTCTATCTGTGTAACAGGGATAATAATAGTATTCCTAGGGAATGTCAGGGTTTTTTTAAATATATTTTTATTTATTTTAAAATATATTTTTAGAAAACTAGATTTGTTTCTCTGACAGCAATGGTCAAGATAGATTGAAGAGGTGTGATTATGAAAGAACCTGGGCAGTCATCGTAATAACCCAAATTTTCCCCTTAACATCCATAATCCATTATCATTCAAACTGGAAGAGTGGACTCATAATTTTTAGTTTTCCCTACCTTGCTAACCAAGCATCTGCATCAAGCTCCTGTCTGCAAGCTCTCTGAAACCCATGGCCAAATAAAAGATTTCATGACAAACTTCCAGATTTAAAACCCGGATCTTCTAGATCCCTGCCTACAGTAGTGCTGACAGTTCCTTTGACCTCAATATTTTCTGATATAGTTTTTTCTTATCTGTATTTGGGTGAAATTAATGACTTTTAGGAACATTATAGAAATCTGACAAAATGGAAAACTTCTTTGGGTTCTAATTCTATGCATGATAAATTGGGAACTTTATTGCTACATTTAACCTTTACCACATCTTTCTTTAAAATACAGATTCAAATGTAAAATCTAGCATTTGCAGACATTGTACTAATTTGTTCCAGTCACCCTTTGTAACCCTCAAGGCTTTAGGTTCATAAAAGGGACAAGAATTACAATATGAGATCTAATATTTCCGTCACTGGTACACATAATTTCTTTCCAGATCTTCTTTGTGCTCATGAGGAAAAACTCTGTGCACAGTGCATGTTGAATTGCTAAAAATTCCAATGAGAAGCGAGAAATATAGAAGTAAAAAGTAAATATGTCATACATGTTTATTTCAGGTAAATATCATTTTCTCTCCCTAAAATGACTTTATCTTTTAAACTCGGGCAATTGAGCAGAATAAATAGATTCTTTTCTTTGAAACAAATCAGTTACTTATGTCAAATATTCTATCTAATAGAGGTGTATTGGGAACTGTAACGATTGCAAATAGATATGAAATAAATGATGTTCAGTTTCTGATTTTAGCTTCTGCACTAGACTATGAAATCAGAAGTTACTTATTTTTCATGTACTGCCATCATTGTTCTGTTGATCTAATCTATGTCCAATAAAGAGATGATCAAGAACTACTACAGGTCCCACCAACTTTGTAGCATTCATCAATCTACTGACGTTTTTCTACTTAAAAGCCCTTAAAAGTAGACTATGACTGATGGTTTATAATTTCTTAAAGAGAATTCATGAATTTCTCCTTTCTGCTTTGCCTTAGGAATATTTCAGAAATGCCCGGTCTAATGTAATTCAGCCATAATAACTGCATCACTGGAGGAGAAGTACCACAACTGCCAAAGCAGCTACAGTAACTGCTTAAACCCTGACTTTAGCTTGTTGATTGCCTTTTAAGGAAAAGCTCAGGACAAAAAGAACATAATCTGAACAAGTGATTGCAGGGCTTTAGAAAAGGAAGTGCTTAATTACTTAGTAATTCATATTGTAATTCATGTTCTTTTTATGAACTCAAAGGAAATAATGCTATAAAGAAACGGAGAAATGTGTATGTTTAATGTGTTTATAGAAGCGTGTTGGAAAATGAAGTTCCTATTAATAAAATACAAATAATTTAGCTGCCACAGCTGGAAATCTCTAACTGCAGCACATATTTCTGTAATTGCTGTAATTCTTATGTGTTCTCTTGTTCTCTTTGCAGGCAGACCAGTAATGATTGTGGTGGAATATATGGAGAATGGATCCCTAGACTCCTTTTTAC
Organism: Neophocaena asiaeorientalis asiaeorientalis; assembly: GCF_003031525.2. Classification (NCBI taxonomy): domain Eukaryota; kingdom Metazoa; phylum Chordata; class Mammalia; order Artiodactyla; family Phocoenidae; genus Neophocaena; species Neophocaena asiaeorientalis. The sequence continues at coordinate 3,362,661 of NW_020174703.1, forward strand.
GGGTGAGGTGTTCTTTTCTGATGGCATTTAAATAAGCTATTCTGAGTTCTATATTTAAAACATTTATCATAAATTAATTTTTGCATAATGTTATTCATGGATTTTTCCATGAAGAATAGCAGGATTTTCTCTAGGGTGTGTTTCTCTGATACTGTGATACATTAGAGTGTTACTGAGAGGATGGGGGGAATATATACACATGAGAATATAATTGATTTCTCCTATAAATTCACGTGCCATATTAATATATACATATTTCAAATGATGTTATAAAGAAAGAGATTAAATGAAATTCAGTAGCTTCACATAGCCTGTGTGAAGCAACTGAGTTTTATTTTGCTTTATCACATTTAACTAGTTAGTAGGATATTTTATGCATTATCTATAATCTGAACCCTTTAAATTGATGTATATTTACCAATAATGACTCAAGTTCATATCAGAAAATGGATTTTATCAGCTTTGTCCTTCTTAAGTTCGTTGGCTGACTATTTAGAAAACAAAAAGAGAAAGAATGAAACTGGCTGAGATTCGTTTTAGAACAAAAATTTTTAAAACACTCTTTTTAAGTGACTTATCCTTGAACGTATGGTATATACAAAAATCATTTGTTTTATATAGTGGTACAGAATAACACAGCTGAGAAGGTACCATGAAGTTATAATTCAAAATGTGTTTATAATATTTTTAACATTTAAAAAGCCAATGTATGCTATAAAAATATTCATTGATATTGGAAAAAACAGAAATATTAGAAAAGTCACTATTTTGCATCCCCAGCAGAGGTCACATATGTGCATGTCACTGTATTCCTTAATATATATTTACCTGCAGAGACATAGCCAATTTTCTTATAAAATGACTGGACTTTTGCTATTTGAAATGTGTTATATGTTTTTCTTCATTTTTTATGGGAATAAACAATCTCAAGCATTCTTTCTTCACTTCATTTTTTGCTCAGTGTTATTTGGACAAGTTCTGTGTGCATCTTACCTCTCTCCCTTGATCTCATTTTCGTTTATTTTTCTTGATCCCATGCCCTCTTCTTCCAACTGCTCTCAATATTAGCAGTGATAATATATTTATACTGTGACTGGACTTGATGTCCAGATTCAATGCCAGAAGCTGAATTCAGCAAAATTGTCGAGTTATTATCGAGCAGTACTCGTCACAGAATGCATACCCTCAACCAAGTATGCTCTTTAAGGCAAAATGAAATTCATAGGTGTTTAGGGACGTGAACTATTTGTTCTTTTCTGTAGCCATTCTCAGAATGTTATTTTATAGCTTGTATCCATTTCTCCTGTAAATGTGCTAAATTACTTTAGGATAATTTTTTAGGACCACCTATAGTACTTGAAATGCATATATACTTATGCCCTCCCATTATGTTTATCCAGAAACTAATTTTTATCAGATACATATCAAAATGACTTATTATCTAATGGCGCTTCAGATAGGATTTTTTATCTACTATATCCTAGAGCTGAATATAATGGCAAATAATGTAACAAGACACTCATTTAAATTGCTGCTGAAAAATGGGTCAAATGACTGCCACGAGCAAATTAGGAGAGAAATGTTAGCTTCAGATATACTTTTTATCCTGCTGAATCATCAATCAATTAAAACATGTTATAAAGAAAAGATAATATAAGTAAAATATTTACTTAAAAACATCCTACCACATGTTTATAAGTGGTATGTTTCATGATCTAAGATTTAAAAACTAATATTTTTCAGCTCTTATGCACCACGTAGGTTAGACACAATACAATCTGGGAAAGAATAAATGTTCAAATAATGGTGGCTACCACTACTAATACTATGAGAATCTTAACATATATTATCTCAGTTCGTCTTGGCTCTGCCACTTACTGGCTGTGTGACCTTGTGACTTGAGCAAGTGACTAACTTCTCTGTGCCTGTTTATTCATCTATAAAGTGGGAATATTAACTGTATCCACTTCATACAATTGTTATAAGGATTGAGTTGATTATTGTAAAGCATATAGAATAATGGCTGACACATTGTAAAGGGTGGAGCGAGGATTGAAACTCAAGTCTCTGAATGCAAAAGCCATGTTCTCATACACTTTGAATTCTATCTTTTTATTAAATTACTTATGACTTCTTATAAGTCCACTACCATCTTCCCATGGGGTCTTGGGTCCCCTCCTCACATAGAATTTCTATTAAAATAAAAATCATATGAATAGGATAAAAAAACATAGGGCCAATACTCCCTTTTTACTCTTCTATAGGATTCTTACTTTCTTTGTAATCATATCTCTTATATCCCAGAAGCTCAAAGTGCTTTATAAACTTTAGGTCAATAGCAGATATTCAACTCCCCACGGCAAGCAGAAATAAAATATATAAATATATATATCCCACAAATTCTGAAAAGTGAAGTCATTTTTCAAACTACTGCTTCAGAATTTTATAATCGCAGCTTCTGTTAGCACAGAGAGGAGGAAGTGGCTAAGTGCACGGCACAGTAGGGGAGCCATCCATGGCTCATTAATAGCGTTCTGTGCTTACTGGAGCTGGAAAACATTTCCCTTGGTCTCCCACACTACTTGAAAATCACTTCAATTCACTGTTCTGTATGACGGAGTGGTAGCAAACGAAGTACAAGATTACAATCTAGTGCCAGCAGCAGTGGCTGGCTGGCTGTGATATTGCACCAAATTCATAAATCTACTGTTTGGATCCTTGCGGACATTCCTCCAGATATATATATTAGCAGGGAGAGTGTGGCGTGGTTAAGTAAGTATGTGTGTGTGTAAGTGTGTATGTGTGTGTATATGTGCACGTACGTGTGGAAAAAGGGAGTGGGTAGGTACATAAGTATGTATGTGTTTTAAATTTTAAACTAAAATGCAACCTGACTTAGCAAGCGGAGCATCAGCCTAACTGCCCAGAAGATATGACCTCACTGATGTGCAGGTTTTCCTAACTTTTCCAAGGAAATACACTAGTGTGAATGAATGCAGTCTTGACCATTATCCCTGTACATTCTCTCTCCATCTATACATATGGATTTCATAAACACTTTTTGTGGCGGCACTTACCTGGCAACTGCTTATCCCTAAATCTTTGGACCTCCATTTTTATAATATTAACTAACAATCCAAATAAAAATAGTTATAAATTACTTTAGAAATTTGAGATATCATGTGTCAAGCACAAACAATTTATTCCTTTATTTTATAACATTTGTTGAATGTGGATTTGTTTATTATATCACAAAACTCAGTTATACAAAAATACAACACCACTGGTTTCAGTTCAAGAGGATATATTGTGTTCAGCATCTTGCTCCCATCTCAAAACCTTTTTTTTTTTTTTTTTTTTTTTTTGCGGTACGTGGGCCTCTCACTGTTGTGGCCTCTCCCGTTGCGGAGCACAGGCTCCAGACGCGCAGGCTCAGCAGCCATGGCTCATGGGCCCAGCCGCCCCGCGGCATGTGGGATCTTCCCAGACCGGGGCACGAACCCATGTCCCCTGCATCGGCAGGCGGACTCCCAACCACTGTGCCACCAGGGAAGCCCTCTAAACCTTTGACATAAGAGAAAAATATATACATACATTACTTATAAAGCACAATCACATAAGCAAGTGAGAAAGTGTCATCCAGAAATAATAACAAGAAATACATTGGAGAAATTAATAAAGACAAAAAGCAAACAGAATCAGATTGTGTAAGGAAACTGCCAACAGAATCAGATTGAGTAAGGAAACCATAGCCAAAAACACACTCAGGAAAGGATGTTTGAGAGCAAGGGGAATATGTGGAAGGTAGTGCTACCAACTGAAATAAAGATACAGAGGAGGAAAAGGATGGGCTGGTCATTGGAAGAAGATGATGAGTTTAATTTGGGTCTTGTTACCTTTGAGATACCTATGGAACATGCGGTGAAAGTGTCCAGACAAAATTAGAAAGATATATCTGAAACACAACAGGAAAATTTGACTAAATTTAAAGATTTGGGAGTCAGTAGAATAAAAGTGGTTATTAAACCCAAACCATGATATTTTCCAGGAAGAAATGTTAGACAAAGGAAAGGAGTTGAACAAGGTTGGAACTCTGTGGCATACCAACCTGAGGAAGCGGCGCAGATGGCATCTCCATCCATGAGAGGTGAAAAGACAAGCAAGGGGGGAGAGGAGGCCATGGCATCCCAAACCTAAGAGAATAGAGCGTTTCAGGCAGGAGCAAACAAGCAATTGTATTAAATGCAGCAGAGAAATTCTGGAAGACAGAGACTATGACATCTATATGATATCTATGACTAAGGCAGAGACTAGACATCTATGGCATTTGAAACTTTCTTAAGTGGCCCTCCAAGATCTCAATAAGAGCAGTTTTAATGGGTGGGGCCCAGGCAGAAGCCAGACTGTAGAGGGCAAAATGAGACTAAAATATAAATAGAATTGGCAGGTGGAGACCAATTTTTAGGGGAAAAGTGGGTGAGATGGCAAGGCAAGAGGTAAATCAGATGCTAGTAGACCAAAAGAAAAATCAAGGGCATTTTTAAAGATAGAAAATAATTTAGACAATTTATACACTGAGGGCTAGGAAATCAAAGAAAATACTGTTAAACTGGTAAGGCAAAATATCTCAGGAGATGGGAAGGTACAAAATCAAGGACCCTGGTGGAGGATTAACTTTGAGTAGCAGAAGCCTCCACATTTTCCAAGACTTGAAGGAGCTGTGTGTTGTGGATCTAGAGGGATTTATGAGGAACATGCATTAAATTTAAGAAAATGATACCTCATGCTATTGTATTTCTATGCAAAGTAGGAAGAAAGTTTATGTGGGAGTTTGAGGACAAATCTTCATTGAAGGTGAATGCTTAGAGTAATTGCTGAAGTTAAAAAGATAAATTGCTGATGAGAACAAAAAACAACAAAAAAAACAGGACCATCAGAATCAGGTTCTACTCCAAGAACACAGAGTTTTCAGGACCCCTGCAAGGGTAACCAGCTAAAAATCTTTACCAAGGCTTTTAATGATATGCAATGTAAGTGTCCAGGGAGAGGATCTTCTGGACTGCTGGCCCAATGATTTGTATTCGTTACAGGCACTCTTCCTCCACTCCTGCCAGTCCCCATCTTTGGTCCTAGAGAAAACAAAATGATTAACTAGTTCTGGTGACTTCCAGGTGATGCTAGAGAACGTGAGTGTTTTGGCAGTGGTGTGCATACTTCTGTGATTTCCTAGAGGAACAACTGACCGCTCCCCTCCCCTCCTCAATGTAAGGCTGGAGATAAAAGAGGCTATTGTTTGTAGAACAGGTACAATAGAACAAGAGTACTACAGGGGAATTGGGATGGTAGTTCAAGTAAGCAACCAGTGAAGCCAGGTTAGACAAAGGAGGCAATAAAGAGGCCGAAATAAAGAGGCCATTAGGCCGTTATGGACTGGAAGTCTTTATTAGGTAGAAGAGCAAGTATAGCTCTGTATGAAGGTGGGAGAGCTAAGGAAAAGAACATGGCCAGAAAGTAAGATATTGGCAGTGGTTTGTTAGAGCCAGATCATACCAGCTTGTAAGAGATGATGATTAAATAGTCAGAAATTTGGGGAGCTGGTTGTTAAATAGGTAGTCGCTTGAAATTGGCCACGATGGGAGTATTTACACCACAGAAATTGGCAAATGCTACACATCAGAACTTGTTTGCTTTATTTTTCTTCAGAGAGTCAGTTTACCAACACCTTAGATTGACATTTAAGATTTCTGAAGTGAGGTAATTTCACGGATGACAATTTCCACGTGTGGTCTAGGAGTCAGTAGCTAAAGTAAAAACAAAGATGAGTATCTTTAACTAACTAATGTAGCTAACATTTATGTGTGCTCTCTCTGAGTCAGGCATTATTCCAATCCCATGCCTTAAGCATGGTAAGCACTAGGTAAGCACCTAGTGCCTACAACCACATTGTGAGGTAGGTGTTACTATTATCCCCTCTTTACCAATGAGGAAACTGATGCAAAGCAAATTAGGTAACTGGCCCAGTGTTAAACAGCTGATAAATCATTCATCATTCATTTATTTTTTGCACAAATATGTGTTGACAAACTATAGTAGGCCAGGCACTATTCTGGAGCTTGGAATACAGAAGCAATCAAAATAGAAATTAAAAATCTAGTGGGAAGAGAAATAAAGAATTCAACAAAATATGTGGTACATCAGATAGTAGAGAAGAATAAAACGGGAGAAGTAGAAGTGGAAGTGAGATTGGGTTTCGATATTGAGTAGACAGGGAAGGTCTCACTGAAAAGTGGCATGTGAGTAAAGATGGGAAGCAGGTGAGGGAACAAACCAAGTGGGTACGAGGGGGAAAAGAATCCAGAGAGTAAAAACAGAAAGTGCCAGTGCCCTGAGGTGGGAGCATTTTACACCTGTAGAACAGCAAAATAAGTCTTTATGCTCAATGACTATATGCTTGTTTTTCCTAGGTCAGTGCTAAGTCATGCCTATTATCTCTTCATAATTATTAATAATGACCCTTTTACTCTGCAGTCACCCTATCATTATGGCTAGAATGGAGTATGCAAGGGGAAGGACAGTAGGAGCTGAAGTCAGAGAGTGGATGGAGGCAGAAAGGGGATCAAATCTTAGAGGGAAATGGTCCTCAACCTTGGCTGCACATTATAATCATTCAATTTAGAGAGCTTTTAACAATACCAGGTTCCAGACTGCACCCCAGATGAATTAAAGCAGAATTTCTTGGGCTGGGACACATGCATCAATATTTATTAAAAGTTCCCTCATTTGAGTCCAATATGCATCCAGGTTGGAAAACCACTGAGATAGGATCTTGTAGGCCACTGAAATGACTTTGAATTTTCTCTGGGTAAGACAGAAAGCCATTGTAGGGTTTGGAGGAGAGGCACAACATAATCTGATTATGTTTTAAAAGGATCGCTCTGGTTGTTGTTTTGAGAAGAGGCTATAGTGAGGTACAGATGGATGCAGGGAAATCAGGAGGCTTTTGCAATAATCCAGGTAAGGAGATGATGGTGACTTAGAGTAGGATAGTTGCAGTTGAGCTGATGGAAAATGGTAGATTCTGTGATGTATTTTGAACATAGAGCCAATGGGATTTTCTGGGGGTTTGGATAAAGCATTTAAGCAAAAGAGAATATTCAAGGATGCCTGGCATCCACAAAACAAGGTCAAGAATAGGCAATAACTACTTCCTATAGTCATTGTGACTTTATTGTAGTGAATAGACCTAATAGACCTAAAACTCCTAGATAATGTCTGGCACATATTAAGGTCTCCATAATGTTATCTATTATTATTATAATATATTTCAGAAGATGTCACTAAGAGGTTTTTTTTTCCGGTACGCGGGCCTCTCACTGTTGTGGCCTCTCCCGTTGCGGAGCACAGGCTCTGGACGCGCAGGCTCAGCGGCCATGGCTCACGGGCCTAGCCGCTCCGCCGCAGCATGTGGGATCCTCCCAGACTGGGGCACGAACCCGTGTCCCCTGCATCGGCAGGCGGACTCTCAACTACTGCGCCACCAGGGAAGCCCTCACTAAGAGTTTTTAAATTGTTTTTCTGTTACTTCTTGTTCTGTTTCTTCTAGTGGCTAAAAATATTCTTAATTTTCACCATTAAAAAATATCTGGATATGCCCCACAAATATGAGTATTTAAATAATACATATAAGTGCATTTCAGCATTTCAAAAGCAATGTGTCATTTGAAGATTTTCCTTGAACGAATGCAAAGCAAATATTAATTTAAAAAATTAAAGGGATCTTTTAAATATTTATGTACTCAAATTATAAATCTAGTAAAGATGGCATTTTACCTTATGCTAGTTATATATTAATAATGAGAGCTGTGTTTTATTAGCACACTTTTCTTGTAAATTGTGTTTTGTGGAGTTATGTTTGGGCTGGGGTATAACAGCACAATTAATCCACATCACGTGCATTTTATATTAAACAGTGGGAAAAAAGTGAATTACATTTATCCACCAATATCTGTTTTTAAACCATAAAAGTCACAGTTGAATTAAATCCCTTTAATTACATGTTTTTCAGAAGAAAATATGTGAAACTTCATGTCGATGAATGTTATTACTATCATGCCTGTGCCGGCTTAATGCCAAAGACTATTCTAAAAATAATGTGACAATAAACATCCAAATATATGAAAGCATAGTGTACTTGGAACAAAGCATATGAATGGCTGAACTTTTTATGCTTAAATTAGGAGTTAGAGCATCAATTTACAATAGCCTTTAAACATTTTAGTACTGTAAATGTGTGTTGTGTCATTTGTAACACCTCGTACCATGAAATTGTATTTTCTAATATTCCTATTCATTCTAGTTTTTCATACAAGGTTTTACATTGAAATTTTTTAATTGGTATGTAATTTATAACTATAGTGATATATAGAGAAGTTCCATGCATTTTCCTGAAATCCTCTGTAGACATTCCTAACCCCTCATTTGGACCATACAGGAGATTTTAGATTTACAAAACTAGATTTAGATTTAGATTTAGATTTAGGTTTTAGGTTTAGACTCAAAATTTGTGGTTCTCAACCATGGCTAGAAATCAGTTGCCATCCTCCTGAGATTTTACAAAATACACATACATACCCAAGCAGATATATTTTGTGAAAACTTTCCCAGTAATTCCGATGCATTGTAATGATGCTTCATCAGGATCTTGGCACTCTGTGACACCCTGCCCCAGATGCCAAACAAAAAAAGTTTAACTTTTCTTGACTTTATTTAAGTGCAGCACACAGTAGCTATTGTAGTTTATCTTTATATAAACCTAAGCAAAAAAAAAAAAAATCAAACTCAGTAGAAAGCTTTGTAAGTTAAAGCTATATTATATATTCATATTCATTTTAAGGTCTTAAAATATAATTCAAAATCCAATTTCCATGTTTCACAAATCCATATTCACTTTTCTTCCCAGATTTTTTAGGTGTATTAGAATGACATTTTTAGTGTCCTAATGATTGAAATTTCTGATTCCACTCCTGGTGACCTCTCCCTTCTATAAATAAAAATATAACTCTGCCTAGCTTAAGTCCAAATCCATGATTCTACAAAAGAATAAAGCCTTGAAGGATTTAATAAATATTCTATGAGAAATTATAATAAGATTTTCAACTGGGGAGGCCACAAGAGCCAAGACTTGAGTAAAAAGGAGATACTGACTCTTATTTGTTCAGTGATTATTTTAAAACCAGAAAGATCAAATGATCTGGTCTTTTCAAACCTATATATAACCTTAGCTGTTTCTTTTTCTAATTCAGGAACATTTTTAAAAGTCATAACATGGTCAACTCTCTGATTTAGAAACATATAAAAACTGAATTTTAACTTTAAGCTTAAGTTGTAGAAGTAATCCTCCAGGGACTGTTTTCTGCAAAGTCACTTATAAGTCAATGGTTGAGAACTCAGAATGCATTTTCCCATAAATATTTCTTTTAGAGCTTCTGCTTAAGTCCCTAGGCAGAGCCATAAAAGCCTCTTTAACACAGACTACAGATAAAAGGTTGTAACTTTCAATATGGGAGGGGGCCTGTAGTTTCCTTCAAAAAAAGAAAGTGTGTTTTCCTCCCCCTCTACATGCCTTGTCTTGGGCAAAAAAATTTTAAATGCCATTTTTCTGTGGCCTCCACCCCTTTCTTCATATCCTCTTCCCAGGTCCTCAGATATTCAACTTTTATTGTTTTTAATTCCATGTGGTAACACACCTTCCCTAGGCTTCTCCTCTCATCCCCAGGGTAGGCCTTTTTCCACTACATAGAATCACCTGTAACCTGGACCTTCACCCCACCCTAATCTAAGCTGCCATTCTCTCATTGCCACAGATCTCAGCTGGATATAAAGTTAGACTAATTCATACTAATATGTGATTCACAAATACTATTTTAATTCCCCTAGATAAGTTTGCATTTTTTACATGAACTTGTGAATCCAATTTTTTTTTTCATTTTACTTTATTCTGGTAATTATACTTGACATGAGTTCTACTCTCTTGACAAATTTTTAAGTGTACAATATAGTATTGTTCACTATAGGTACAGTGTTGTACAGCAGCTCTCTAGAGCTTATTCATCTTGCTTAACTAAAACTTTATGCCCACTGATGAGTAACTCCCCATATCCCCCCGCACCTCCCCCCAGCCCCTGGCAACCACCATTCCACCCTTTTATCTCTAGTCTCACATCCTATTCTGATTCAGTTTTTTGATGTTTAATTCACCCCTACAACATGTTATTTCTTGTCTAATATGCTTTGCTTTTATGGTTCCCTCTTCCAGGAATGCCCTTCTAGTCTTTTGCCACCTAAGTTTTTCATGATAAGCATCATATCTTCTGGAGGTCCTTGCTGAAACCCCAAGTTCATTCTTTCAGCAAAGGTCATGTCTTTGTATTGAATACTATACTTTATTCTGTCTTTGAAGGTCTTTGAAGGATTTTAAGCAAATGATTGGCAGGGTGATATTTGTATTTTCAAAACATTGAATATATTTGTTTAAAAATAAAAAAACGTTGTGAGACTTCCTTGGTGGTCCAGTGGTAGAATCCGCCTTCCAATGCAGGAGACACAGGTTTGATCCCTGGTCAGGGAACTAAGATCCCACATGCCGTGGTGCAACTGAGCCCACACGCCACAACTACTGAGCTTATGCGCCTCAACTACAGAGCCTGTGTGCCACAAACTACAGAGCCCACACGCTGTGGAGCCCACGCACCACAGCTACAGAGCCCATGCACTAGAGAAGAGAAAACCCACACGCCACAACTAGAGAGAAGCCCGCACGCTGCAACGAAGAGACCGCGAGCCGCAACTAAGACCTGATGCAGCCAAAAATAAATTAAATAAATAAATCCTTAAAAATAAAAAACGTTGTTAGACAATAATGTGATGACTTCAGGACAACATCTGCACTAAGCACAGACTAAGTACTTGAGCTCACCCTAGGATGAATGTACACTGAGAGGCTTAAAGTGTCCATGGGGCACAACCCACAAGGTAGGGTTTTGAAAACCATCATCCAGAGCTTTCATTACTGTGGAGACAATGTGGCATGCCAGTGACTGCTCAGATCTGGGAGATGTTGTGCTCCAGGGCCTGAGAGGAGGTTGTGGGGAGCTCTGTCAGAAGTAGCAGATTTTTTTTTTTTTTGTCCTTTGCGGTACGCAGGCCTCCCACTGCTGTGACCTCTCCCGTCGCGGAGCACAGGCTCCGGACGCGCAGGTCCAGCAGCCATGGCTCACGGGGCCAGCTGCTCCACGGCACACGGGATCCCCCCGGACCGGGGCACGAACCCGCGTCCCCTGCATCGGCAGGCGGACTCCCAACCACTGCGCCACCAGGGAAGCCAATAGCAGATATTATTATGTGCACCTTTCAGAAACCACCTTCCGATCAGGCTCACCCTCTCTGTCACTTAGAGGTTAAGCTCCATGTTTCTTAACAGTCGGTCTGAGAACGCAAAGAAAAAGAAGAATGAAGACAAACCGAATTCCAGCTACTAAGCTCTGAGGTGCAGTGTGTAGCTATGCCACATTCGCTCTCTCTTATTTGAATCTGCCTTCCTGGGAAAAAAAAATTCATTAAAAAATTCATAGTTTCTTTTTGATTAATCTCTAGAAGGCAGCCCAAAGATATTAAATCTCAGCACTCTCACATTTTTCTCCTCCCCTCATAAACAATTCAATTCAACTTGAATTAATATTTATTGAGTGCTGACACAAGGCATGGCAGTATAGTGGATGCTGTGACAGAACGGCTACATAAAAGGAAAAAAACCAGCGTCCTACCTTAAAAAAAAAAAACATGCTTTTTTATACAAGGCAATAGGAATAATGTAGTAATAGCAACCAGTGCACTATAAGATAGTATCAAAGGTTATTTAATTCAGTCACTATTTATTAACCATCCACCATATTCAAGAAAACCAATATATCCTAAACTACACTTGAGGAGGCTTATGTTAACAAGGGCTAGAAAAAGGAATATAGAATTTGTTTGAAGGAGAGAGTTGCATCACTTGTAGAGAAACAGGTTTTTGCCATACCTCATGTATGAATAAGTGGGGTTATTCCTTTCAGCCAATCATGGATAAATAGATCCTCATTTGTTGGTTTATCTAGATGGTTCTTTGTTTATTTTGGTTTAATGATCTAAGAGCTCTTTCATACCTTGCTTTATTAAGCTAAATTATGCTGCCTAAACTAGCCCAGACTGGGTCATTATGGCACACTTGGGACCAACAATTTCCCAGCTAACTCCAATTAGTAATACAAGCTCTGGAATTAGACTACCTGGATTCAAGTCCTGACTTCACTATCTACTAGGTTATTAAATCTGCTTCTCCTTAAATTAGACCATCTATAAGATGGAGACAGTAACTACCCTTATATCAGAGTTGTTTCAAGGATTAAATGAGATAATACCTCTAATGAACTTATAACTGCATTTCGTGTATAGTGTTTAAGGAATGTTAGATATTTTTTCCCTATAAGACTGTGGCAACAATTGAGGTTTATGAGTTCCCAAAAGAATATACAACTATTTTGGGAGCTTCTCTTTAAGCAAGCACACATTTTATAAACAGCAGATAGATAAATTGTCACAGGTTGGGTACCCTGTGAAGAAGATTCTTAAAAGAATATTTGCATGGGCTTCCCTGGTGGCGCAGTGGTTGGGAGTCCGCCTGCCGGTGCAGAGGACGCGGGTTCGTGCCCTGGTCCGGGAGGGTCCCACATGCCGCGGAGCGGCTGGGCCCATGGGTCATGGCCGCTGGGCCTGTGCGTCCGGAGCCTGTGCTCCACAACGGGAGAGGCCACAGCGGTGAGAGGCCTGCGTACTGAAAAAAAAAAAAAAAATCCTAAGAATATTTGCATGAAGGAACTTTATTGGGGAGAACTCTCAGGGTCAACTCCCTTATTCCTGTGGTTTCCGGAAATTTGGAAGCTGATAGTTCTTATCTGAGCCCCGTTCTGGAAAATGGTTTTGGCTAGAGAAAGCCATCTCACCCAAAGTCATGACACCTTTACAGGGGTAGCCTGCACCCAATAATTAATTGATGTGGGAATATAAGGGCCCAGACCCTTTTCCTCAATTTAGACCAACTCTGAAGAGTGACTCCCGATCCAGAACATTCCATGGGATATTCCAAGGCCTTTGTTGTGAATGCACTACTATTCTTTAACTTCTGTTGCTGCCCAATCCTGATGTTCATCCTGAGACTGTGTAATCAAGGATCAACATTTAACAAAATCAATGAGTTTTACTGCTTCACCAAGTACATTCTTATATAAAACTATTTTTGTTCTTGTTGTTCATGTAGCGGAGAAGAATATGAGAATACTAGTATAGGTTAATTTGGTGCTATTACCTTGATTTGTGTTAAGACTCCTGAACTTTTACCCACCAGAGTTTTGTACCACTAGTGGAAATATCAACAAAGTGAAAAAAAGGCAGATGCATGTCTTAGTTCTCTTATAAAAAGTAGTTTTGACCTTATGGACCCCTGAAAAGATCTTGGCCATGTGAATTAGAAATAAATATACTACGTTGTATAGACCCATCATAGAAAATGGAGAAAGTAGTTTATATTCTTTTCAAACACCAAAATCTCATTTTTTCATGGTGCTATGTGTCGTTATTAGAACCATGATTGCTATGTTGCTGTTATGAAAGCAATTAATTCATATCTCTTCAAATGTTGGTGATAAGGATAGTTAAAATAATTTTAAAATAACTTGCATAAAATAGAAAAAAAGGGAGCACTTCCAAACTCATTCTGTAAGGCCAGCATTACCCTAATAACAAAGCCATCCAAGGACACTACAGGAGGTAAAACAAAAAACAACATTGTAAAAAGAAATTATGCCTCACACCCAAGTGGGATTTACCTCAGTATGCAAGACTGGTTTAACTTTCCAAAATCAGTTGTTACCCATCATATCAAATGGCTAAAAAAGAAAAATCACATGATCAGAACAATAGGTGAAGAAAAAGCATTTGACACAATCCAATGCCAACTCATGATAAAAACTCTCAGTAAAGTAGGAATAGAGAAGAATGTCCTAAACTTGATAAAGGCTGTGTAACAAAAAACCTGCAGCTAACGTCATACTAATGGTGAAAATTTTAAAGCTGTCCCACTAAGATCAGGAACAAGCAAGGGTGTACACTCTCATTACTTCTTTTCAGTATCATACTGGAAGTACTACCTAATGCAGTAAGACAAGAAGTTGGGATGGGAGGGGTGTTGGAATATAGTCATTATTTGCAGATGGCCTGTCATCTATGTAGAAAATCTGAAAGAATTGACCAAAAAGCCTAGATTAATAAGCAATTAAAACAAGGTTGTAGGATACAAGGTTAATATACAAAAGTCATTTGCTTTCTTACATACCAGTAATGAGCAAGTGGAATTTGAGATTAAAAACAATACCATTTACATTAGCACCCCACTAATGAAATACTTAGGTGTAAATCTAACAAAGTATGTCTAAGATCTAAATGAGGAAAACTACAAAACTGTTATGAAATCAAAGAAGAACTAAATAAATGGAGAAATATTCCATGTTTGTGGATAGGAAGACTCAATATTATTAAGATGTAGTTCTTCCCAAGTTGATCTACAATTTCAATAAAATCCCAATAAAAATCCCAGTAAGTTGGGGCTTCCCTGGTGGCGCAGTGGTTGAGAGTCCTCCTGCCGATGCATGGGTCATGGGTTCGTGACCCGGTCCGGGAAGATCCCACATGCCGCGGAGCGGCTAGGCCCGTGACCCATGGCCGCTGAGCCTGCACGTCCGGAGCCTGTGCTACGCAACGGGAGAGGCCACAACAGTGAGAGGCCCGCATACCTCAAAAAAAAAAAAAAAATCCCAGTAAGTTATTTTATGATATTAACCAACTGATTCTAAAGTTTAGAGACAGAAGGCCCAGAATGGCTAGAACAGTACTGAAGAAGATCAAAGTTGGGGACTGACACAACTTCAAGACTTATTATAAAGCTATAGTAATCAAGACAGTGTGGTACAGGTGAAAGAATAGACAGATGGATCAATAGAACAGAATAGAGAGGCTATGATGAACATAGTCAACTGGTCTTTGACATAGGAGCAAAAGTAATACCATGGAGAAAAAATAGTCTTTTCAACAAATGGCACTGGAACAGCTGGACATCCACATGCAAAAAAAAAAAAAAAAGAATCTAGACACAGAACCTTACACCCTTCACAAAAATTAACTCAAAATAAATCACAAATCTAAATGTGAATCACAAAATCATTAAACTCCTAGAAGATAACATAGGAGAAAACCTAGACAACGTTGGATATGGCAATGACTTTTTAGATACAACACCAAAGACACAATGCAAGAAAGGAATAATTGATAAGCTGGACTTCATTCAAACTTCAAACTTCTATTCTGTAAAAGACAACGTCAAGAGAATGAGGAGGCACAGACTGGGGAAACTATTCTCAAAAGACACATCTGATAAAAGACTGTTACCCAAAATATACAAAAACTATTAAATCAACAACCCAATTAAAACATGTGTCAAACTACTAGTATAAAATAAATAAGTTACAAGGGTATAATGTACAGCACAGGAAACATAGTCAATATTTATAACAACTTTGTATGTGTAATCTATAAAAATACTGAATTACTACATTGTATACCTGAAACTAATATAATATTTTAAATCAACCATACTTCAGTTTTTTTAAAAGCAAGCTGAAAGGAAATAAAAGACAATAGAAAGAAAAAGAAAAGGCCAAACACCTTAACAGAAACCTCACAATAGAAGATATACAGTTAGCAAATAAGGACGTGAAGATTCTCCACGTCATATGTCATCAAGGAGATGAAAATTAAAATGAGATACCACTTTGCTCTTATCAGAATGGCCAAACTCAGTAACACTGACAACACCAAACGTTGGTGAAGATGTGGAACAACAGGAACTCTCCTTCATTGCTGGTGGGAATGCAAAATGGTACAGCCACGTTGGAAGACAGGCAGTTTCTTACAAACTAAACATACTCTTACCATACGATCCAGCTATTGCCCTCCTTGGTATTTAGCCAAAGGAATCAAAAACTTATGTCCACATAAAAGCCTGCAGCTATATAAACTGCTATAAACAGTCTATAAACAGAGATGTTTACAGCAGCTTTATTTATAATTGCCAAAACTTTGAAGCAACCAAGATGTCCTTCAGTAAGTATATGGGTAAATAAACTGTACATAAAGACAATGGAATATTATTCACCACTAAAAATAATGAGCACTCAAGCCATGAAAAGACATGGAGGAATCTTAAATGCATATAAGTAAGTGAAAGAAGCCAATCTGAAAAGGCTGCATACTGCTTCCAACCATATGACATTCTGGAAAAGACAAAACTATGAGACCATGAAAAAATAAGTGGTTGCCAGGGGAGGGGGGTGGCAGGTGTGATAAACAGGTGGAACACAGAGGCTTTTTAGAGCAGTGAAAGTACTATGTTATTGATATATGATACTATACATAAACAGTATGTGATAATATAATGGTGAGTACATGTTATAATACATTTGTCCAAACCCAAAAATGTACAACATCAAGAATGAATCCTAATGTTCAAACCATGGACTTCAGGTGGTTATGATTTGTCATTGCAGATTCACCAATTGTAACAAATGTACCATTCCAGTGAAGGATGTTGATAATCGTGTGGGGAGGCTGTGCGTGTGGAGGGGGGGTGGAAGGTATATGGGAAATCTCTGTACCTTCCTCTTAATTTTGCTTTGAACCTAAAAGTGTTCCAAAAAATAGTCTTTTTTTTAAAATAAATAACTTGGTGCTTTGTGCCATGCTCAGAACAAGATAGGAAGTTAAATTTCAACCTGGTGTTAAGTAACTATTTCTCTTTATAATGTAAGAGTTTCTGTTGCCAACTGATTTTTCAGGAAAGTGAGTGGAGAATTTTCTGATTAATATTAAAATGACAAAAACTACATATGATTATAAGTCTTATTAAATAATGACTATTACTAAAATAAATGATGGGCTGTGCTATGTGTTTTGTATGTGATTCTCACTACAATTCTGAGTTAGATTATACTATTCTCATTGTAGAGATAAGGAAACTGAGGCACTCTTTAGTGTTCAGATCATCCACTAACATTTCCTACTCTACAGAAATTCTGCCTTGACAAAAACTGTTGATACCAGACAACTTCACTTACTAATACGTAAAAGAACTATCTCTTTAAAATTAGTGTAATCCTTTCTAGTCCAAAAGAATTTATGCTTTCAAAGGCTTTGAGATTCCTAATAGAGGAGAGGTAGGTAGGGTACGTGACAGAAGAGGCAGATTTCATCTAATTGTGCACTGTATAAGAAGATGGATGGGAAACACAAAGAGCTAATAACACCAAAGATTTTCTTTGCTAGGTTATCTTTTATACATTAATTATACAGAAGAGCCTGCTTAAATGGATACTCTTGCTGTAGAATGTTTCTTTTAAGAGAGTGTTCTTTTCCTTACTCTGCACTTGAGTTGGGAGATATTATCAGAGAGCTATCGGGGACATATGTTGATAAAGTAAGATGAAGTTTATTCTGTTTGTATATAAGTTTATTTATTTAACTGACTGATGAATCATCATTGTACAGGAGACCATGTCACTGTGATAGGGTCAAATTGTCACTGTGTTTAAGCTACTCTATAGTTTTAAATCATATATCCGTGAAATCTGCTTTAACTTTGCAAACTTTGAGATACTCTTATGTATGCCTCTATCACACTGTATAAGGTAATATAGTCCTCTAGTCTCTTAATAGATATTAATTTTTAGTATCATTCATAAATAAATGTTACCTAATGTGTGAAACCGACTTGAGAATCTCATGTTTCTCAATAACCCCGTTAATGACAACAATCTCCAAATAACTAAGTAGAACAATATGCATTATTTTTCAAACTTAAATTATTTTTATATTCATTTTCTCTATATTTGTACTGTTGTACTATTTGTATCTGGTCTTGTTGGTGCACACATCTTGTATGAATGACAACTGGATTTTTTTTACTTTTTTAAAAAAAATATTATTTTTATTTAGAAAACAAATTTGTGGTTACCAATGGGGAGAGTGTAGGGGCGAGGGACAAATTAAGGGCATGGGATTAATATATACAGATTAGTATTTATAAAATAGATAAGGATATACTGTATACCCATCATCTTGCAATAACCTATACTGGAGTATAATTTGCAAAAAATACTAAATCGCTATGCTGAAACTAACACAATATTGTAAATCAATTATACTTCAGCTAAAAATATTTTTTTAAATCAAGGTGAGAGGCATAAATAGTCAAGGGATTAATTACTACATACCAGTGCTGTGCTTGGCTTGTTATTCATATTTCTTTTAATTTTCCCGCTGGGAACTATAATAAAATAGTCCTGTTTTCGGTCGATTGCCAACACCTTTCTTTATATTTGCTCTATATGGTTTTCCCTGGGAATCCGCGGGGGATTGGTTCCAAGACCTGCCTCAGATACACAAACATGCAGATGCTCAAGTTCCATAGCCAGCCCTGTGTATCCGTGGATTCTGCATCCTCGGATACAACCAATCCAGGACTGTAAACATAGTACTGTACACTATCTGCCGGCTGGTGGAACCCACAGGTGAGGAAGGCCAACTGTGTATTTATTGAAAAAACTCCAGGTATAAGTGGACCTTCACAGTTCAAACCCATGTTGTTTCAGAGTCAACTGTATAAGGAAAGATTGGGAAAATCTAGTTATTTTCTGTTTGCATGTGGGTTTTTTTTTCCATTCTCCTGCAACTTTCCTAAACTTGTTTATGCCATCAGTTTTTCTTTTTCGTTGATCATTTTTCACCATATTTCCAGCAATCACACAGCTTTCATCACATCCTAGGTTTTACTGCCTTGGGAGCTCACTACTATGGAAAGTGAATTCTTTTTTCTTGGAAGTCTTTGCTACTATCTTACTCGATTTTAGTTCCCTTTTGTTACTTAAAGTTTTTGAAATCATTTTTTCTGGAAGTTAATTTGGTTGATTCTCTTCTCTCCTTTCTTTTCCCTCCTTCATCACTTCAAGCTAGATTTTCCTTTCCTTTAAATCTCCAACAAATTTTTATCTTTTGTTATGAACACAGTCAATGATCAGCAAACTTGATACTTACATTCATTGGATCCAGTAAAATAAATTCAAGAATTTCATTTGAAACACCACACACACCTACACAAACAGGCACACATGCATGCATGTGTGCGCACACACTACAATAAAATAAATCAATGTAAATAACTATGATTCTCTTTCAGAAACATGATGGCCACTTCACAGTCATCCAGTTGGTTGGTATGCTCCGAGGCATTGCATCAGGAATGAAGTACCTTTCTGATATGGGTTATGTTCACCGAGATCTAGCAGCTAGGAATATATTGGTCAACAGCAACCTAGTATGCAAAGTTTCTGATTTTGGTCTCTCCCGAGTGCTGGAAGATGATCCAGAAGCTGCTTATACAACAACTGTAAGTTTATACATCCTTTTCCAATATAGTTTGTTTACTTTTATTATTTTTAATGTGATTAGAGTAATTCTGGTTTTGTTTTCTAATTTTCTGCTCTCATTTGGTATTTTCCCAATTTAACGTCATTATCTAATTGAGAAGTATTTGTTTTATCTGAGTGCCTGGTTTCAAAAAGAATTGACACTTAACTGTTTCCTTTCTTCCACTCTGTGGGGACTTTAACATCATGCTTGAGATTCACGTCATTACTGCCCTCACAAAAAATCTGCCTTTGCCTGAATATTTTTGATGCTTCAATAGTTATCTCCTTTAAATGGAGTTCTCTACAGGCCAATGGTACAATCAATTAAGTCAGTGATGGTGAAGAACCAGTGGTTAGGAAATGAAAATTTTTTTCTCATAGCAAATGTTATGGAACGTCTGATAATACTTAAAAATGAACAATGTAGGTTTCTCTGGAGATATATAGATACACTCTCAACCTTCTTTTGAATGGGACTTGGGGGAAATGTGAGCAGGAGTAGAAGGCTAAAACTTGAGACCCAAACTATCATCTGTCAATAATGCAATCTCAACTTAACTCATGAACCAATTCATTCCACTGATCTCTTTGGTTATTATTTCAAGGAGTTAAGTCTCAAGCTGTCAAAAAGCTAATAATTTGTAAAATTATACTAGTCTGTTATTTTTTAAACAGAACCCTCACCATTGACTCATTTCAGCTTCAGTGAAAAATGAGTCAGTAAAACTATTCAAGTTGTTTTTATTCTCTTCTCTTATTCTGACATTGCGCATTATTTTAAAAGAGGCAAATCTTTTATTTAGTTATCTTTTATTTCATTTTCTATGAGATTATTTTTGAAACCTCACTGTATTTAACTGCTCTAGAATGGATACAAGTTTAGTATTATGAATAAGACATGTTATACCCTTACTATGTTTGCTTTGTAAAAATCCTCTACATTAATGTATTGATGATATTTTCACTAATTTCTCCAACAATGAAATAGTTCTAAGGAGAATAAATTAATCTAAGTCTGATATATAAGGTAGTAGTATCTACTGATCTTCTAATTTGATCAAAAAGCTTCATAAAAATAAAATTCTATCAAGTCTGAAAATAAATTGTTCATTTTAGAGAAGCAGTATTTTCAAATCCATTTTCTAACTGGAAAATGTCATAATTATTTTCTTTTTGTTTTCAAGGCTTTTATTTTCTTCTCTTTTATTTTTATAAATGTATAACTTAAAGCGACTTTTCAAGTTATGGAACAATGCATGTAAGATTTTTCTACTATGCATATTATTTACAACCTTAGAGAATAGTATTTAGAATTATTATAAAAATATTATAAAATAAAATGTTCATTAAAATTGCAACAAGTATGATCTACTAAAAGGATAAAATAAGATAGGAAATAATGAACAATATATTTAGGAGTAGTTACGAGATTCTTTGGCTGTATGTCTATATAGATACACTTGAAATTTCATATTAAATAATATATTAACTGCTTTTTTAAAATGAGAAGTTCATAACTAAATTTAAGATACTAATAAAATTGACAGGGTAACTCAAATCCTGAAGCATGTATAGATTTTGTTGTCAGATTTGACATCCAGATTCCAGACATATTCTTCTCTCTTATATGATTGTAAGGACTAAGAGGCCCAGAACAGTGCTGTCTTAGTTTAAATCTGACTACAGAATTAAACATCAAATTAGGTCACCATATACTAACACTCTGAAAAGTGCTTCTTGAAAGTTATAGATTATGTCTTTTTTTTTAATTTTAGAATTCTATTTATTTTTTTATACAGCAGGTTCTTATTAGTTATCCATTTTATACATATTAGTATATATATGTCAATCCCAATCTCCCAATTCATTAAGATTATGTCTTGGTTAAGCAATAAGTCTCTGAATTTGAGGTACCAAGTAAATGGTAAATAATGTAACCAAGTACTTTTTAAAAAAAAGTCTCAGACATACCTAACTGCTCAGAGGATCCTGGGGTACAAAATATCATATACTGATTAATTGACTTTATAATGAACATGGACATTCAAATCTCAAAATAGCAGACCTCTTGCCTTCGAAGAGCTTCCCTTTTGACAGGGTAAATAGACTCATGCTTCCTTGCTATTCAGTGCATTAAATCATGCGGCAAGAGTCTGTAAAAAATGTAAAAAATGTGGAAGTACCAAAAAGCAGAGGTCTGGAGAAAGCATCACATAGAAGACAAGTTGAACAAATATTAAATATTTCATTAGGCAGACAGTTAGGGAGAAGATCCAGATAGAGGAAACAGAAAGAGAAAAAGACATAGAAATTTGGGGAAGTGAATGGGAATGTTTACACAAAATGTGGACAGTTTGGAATGGGGGTGAGAAGCAGTGGAGGGGCCAGGTTTCTTAGGAATAATTGTGATGGTAGTTGGGTGGGACATCAGGAAATTTGAAGGTTTTTCTATAGTAATTAAGAGACAGACATTGATTGTTTTAAATAGAGGAATAATAAAATACATACATGTTTTAGAAAATATTATTGAAACAGTGTGAGGGAAAGCTTGAAGGACAGGAGGACTGGTAACAGGAAGACCAGTTAGGGCATTATTGCTATAGACCAAAAAGGTCATATGGCTTTAATTAGGGCAATAGTGGTTGGAATAAAGAGGGAGGAAAATTGAAAATTGTTATGAATGTATAATTTACAAGACTCAATAACAAACTAGATATGAATATAAGGAAGAAGAAGGACTGAAAGATGACACTAGTATTTCTAGATTGAACAGCTGGTTGAATGGTGATGTTTTATTAATCAAGACAGAGAATACCTATTAAAGATAACTTGGCTAAATTACAAAGCAGAATTATAACAAAAGGTCACAGGTACTCTGTCTCAAAGTCATCAAGATAATGCCAGATTGAGCGGTGTCATTCTGTTCAAATTTCGTGTAAAAATTTTAGGACTTTATATAACTGTACTTTCTGTATTTCCTGTTAAAAGGAATGAGACAGAAAACTACTGCCTAGTGGAGATATACCTCAGTTCAAGCAAACCCTGTAAAATAAAATAAAGAAGAATGGTCATTTATATGAAATTGATTCTTTGCTTTATAAAAATGTTAAAATGAAAATAAATAGCAAGCTCTCTTTATACATTTTTTAAAGTACGATTTCATTTTTAAAAGTTTTATCTGTATACAACTTTCCTGGAACATATCTTTTACCTTAAAAGATTTTGACTCTTTCTCTTGCTGTATAATTGCTATTTCCTTATTTTTTTAATAAATGTTTTTATCTGTATCACAAAGGATTTGGAGGAAGGGAGGCTTGTGAAGGGTTTTAAAAACAGGAAGACATCATAGATAAAGGTGTTTTTTTTTGTATACTTCAAGAAAGTAGTCATTGAAACTACCCTTTCCGAACCAATACAGGGGCAAAATAAATAAACATTTTCCATTATGATGACTTTGCCAATATAGAAAGCACATATCACAGCAAAGAGCAGTAAGAACTGGTTAAAAGACAGGCTGGAAAGATGGGGTGACCATTGTGACCCCAGTACTGGCTATCATGCTGAACTGGTCAGCCTGTGGTAGGTGGAGCCTACCACAGCAGAATGGCCATTGGAGCCAGACTGACCAGACCAGAAAGAGATGAGACAAGAGAAATTACTCTGCCAACAATTACTGAGACTTTAGCCCCCTAGTTAGAAGACCTATCCATGGAATGTATAAGAATGTATTGTTTACACTATAAAATACACTAAAGTAAATAAAAGGATGGGATTTACAACTGATAATAAGCAGAAATTCTAGTATTTCTTCCTACAGCTTAAGAGTGTTTTTTGCATGTCCTGCATCAAGTCTAAGACTATTCATTCAACATGTATTCAATACAGTTTATTATGGAGCTACCATATTTAAGGCTCTATCCCTTGGAGGGCCAATTACTAAAACTAAAGGGATTCTTGAGAAGAGATAAAAGGCTGCACAGAGAGAGGACCAAGACTAACTGAACAAGTAACGCATAATAAAACCAACAGATATTCAGACACCAAGAGTGGGCAATGCAGCTTGAAAGGCAACTACAGGAGTAGCAGATTCTCCTGGTAAGCTCTGTACTAAAATACATCAAGCCTTTGCAAAGGGACATCAAGAACTGGTGAAGGCATGAAAGCCAAGAAATGTGGGCTAAAGATAGAAGGGGAAAAAATGCACAAAAATAGGATCTAGACAAGGACTGAGAGGCCTTGTTTTTACATGCCAATTCTATAAAGAGGCTACCAGGCACTTCATGAGGAGAGGCTGGTGAATGATTATGAACCACACCTAATGATACATATACAATTAGTGATATGTAGCTAACTTAATCTGCACAAAATTTACTGAGTTGGATTGTTCTCATTTGATTACATGGTCTCATATCTGGTTATAATTTAAGTGCTAAGAAATCTCTTCCTTTACTGAATCTAACACACATTCACATGGACAATTGTTTTATATCCAGTTCTGGAGGAGGCACTCTCTCATTTGAATATTGCTAAGCAACAAGTCTTAAACTTACATTGAAAATATTAAGCCTCTTTGCTCTCAAGTATGGAAATGAGGTCCTATTTACCTAAAAAGAACATTAAAAGATATATTATGGCTCACACTTGTCTGTTTTAAGAGATAAGTTTTATTTAAGATATGGTACAATGGCAGTTACTGCTCAGAGTTTTTTTAACTATAATGAGTAGCTCCATTTCTTATAGTTTAAAGATCGAAACAAAATGGAAGAATCATTTTATCACAATATCTGTAAAAATTCTAAAATTCCTTGATACTAATTTTCAATTGTGTTCACTTGTGTTATGAAGACAAAGTTTGCTTTTTATTTTGATAGTGATGTTTGCATACAAGTACTTTCCTAGTTGAAGTACAGTCTCATTATTAACAACACATAATCCGAATAATCACAGTTCTGTTAACATCTTAATTCTATTTACTTTGCATTCATAAGACCTCTCCAAGCTCCAACTCTCTTTTTTTTTTTAAGTAACAAATTTTATTTATTCTGCTTGATGTTAAATATAACATTATTTTTTTTCTGTTTTTTTTTTCATTTCAACATCTTTATTGGAGTATAACTGCTTTACAATGGTATGTTAGTTTCAGCTTCACAACAAAATAAATCAGTTATAATGTGTCTTTATTCCTGTTTCACCCCTAGGTTTTTCATGACAATTTTTTTTTCTTAAATTCCATACATATGTGTTAGCATACGATATTTGTCTCTCTCTTTCTGACTTACTTCACTCTGTATGACAGACTCTAGGTCTATCCACCTCATTACAAATAGCTCAATTTCGTTTATTTTTATGGCTGAGTAATATTCCATTGTATATATGTGCC